>NC_092824.1:21652500-21695000 GCF_023375885.2 Dermacentor andersoni | reverse complement strand
TTGAAGATTCTCTATGCGAACCTCTCATTTGTTGCTACAGCAAATGATACTATACCTGCGCCTGAACTCCTAAGTATTCAATATAGCGATTGGGGGATGTCAGATTCTGAAGGTTATCCATAAAAGGACGCCAAGTTGAATGAATATAAGCGTAGCCCGTTGAAAGAAGCAAGATGCCGGGCAAAAAATTGAAAAAAAAAATGGTAGAGGCTCTGATTTCTTTGGCCGCCATGAAGCGCTACCTATACAATAAAATGAAGAAAAGCCAAAATGCTCCATGAGGATTTGAAATTTGCGCCTGGCAGTAGAAAGGAGTAGGCGTTCTGGTTACGGCAGGTACCAATTTATTAAGTAACTGAGGGCAATGTAGAGAACAAGGGGCTCGATTTTATTATTCATGACCACATAAAGCCTACAGACAATGAAGCAAAGGAAATCGTCGGGTAAATTACCTGTGATTTAAGTTAGACTAAAGGAAATAGTGAAGAAAAGGGAAAAAAAAGTGCATGAAGACGTAACTTGTCGCCGCTGGAAGTCGAATCCCCATCCTTCGCATTAAGGGGAGGTTTCGGCTCAGTTAGTTAACACTCCTAGGGCTGGATCTAGTAAACATTATTCCCGAGTTGTCGGATGAATTGATAGCGGCCGTCGTAGCACAATCGGTAGTGCAACGCACACGTAATGCGGAGGTTGTGGGTTAGCCTCTCACCAGCGGTAAGGTATGTATTCGTCCACTTTCATTCCCCGTTTATTCGGTACTTTATACGTTCCAATTTGCACCACAGTTAATTTCTCCGATGCTTTCCTTGGCCTAATTGTTTTCAGTGTTGTATCTAACTGTTTATTGCGCAAATCTGTGACCCGAAAAACTGGCTACACTCAAAGTGCCCCGATAGCGGCGAGCACAGTCGGTGATTGTAGGAAAGTTGATCTCCCGTTCAAACGTGTCAGCTTTTGTGCATGAGTCTTCAAAGTTTCAAAACTAAACGCTGGTGGCTGCTTGTCTTCCAGAAAGTCCTACAAATTAGCGTCCCGCATACAATCAGATGACGCAAGCTTCGGCGACCGCCGACAACGCATAGAGCAATTGATAACATTCCAGTAAGTTCCAATCATGCAGGCGCGTTTGGCGCTCAGCGATAACTTTAAGTTGTTGGCGGGTGAAATGAAGTTCCCGTGAAAAAGATGAGTACAAGTGTCAATGGTGCAGCAAGGCTCGTTGGCCGGAAGAAACCTGACTTTTGAGGCGGCCTACAACCTTGCAGTCACGGCTGAGTCTGCTGCAAGACATCAAATAGTTATGTGTAGTCAGCGACAAGAAGGTCCAGAAATAAGAGCCAATATGGACATGCAGCGTATGAAACAGCATAAAAAAGGGCAATATGAAAAGGTTTCATGCGATAATTTGGAATGGCGGTGTTTTCGGTGCTTGGGCAAACATGCTGCGTACCATTCCAAGGTTAAAACCGCAGTACGCTTCACCTGTTCCATGAAAGCACACTTAACCAAAGCATGCCGGAAGACGAAAAATGGGAAAGTGAACAATCAGTTGGAAAATTTCTCAAGTGGAAACTGAGCATAATGATTCTCTAAGGGATACCCAAATGAACAAGGGTTGCCTCAAGTCTATGGTTGCAAGCATTGGCGGAAAAATAGTGCTCATGTAAGTAGATTCAGGAGCAGCTAGACCGATTGTGAGCCAAAGTGCGTTCAGGAAACTGATGGTGGCCACGACCATTAAGCTTGAAGAAGCAGATGCTCAGCTCGTAACGTACGTGATGGAAGCACTGGACATCGTTGGAAAAGAAATAGCTTTAGTCAAGCTCAAAGAGCAATACTTGCAGCTGCTTCTACTCGTAAAAAACGACGGTAGCGCGCTTTGAGACGGTGAATGGTTCAAGGCTTTTAACGTCAATGTAACCGGGCTTCACAGCATTAGCAGTGGGTGGACAGTGAAGCTATGTTCGGTATCGGCAATAAAGCGTCGCCATTACACTAGTATCCAAAGGAAAATACAATAACTTTTGCATATGTGGCTCTATCTTTTCAGCCTAGATAACAATAAAGTGAAGCGATGCAATTATGTGTAGAAATAAAATCTGCTCTTGGCTATTTACCCCTTTCGGCGTCTTGTGTCTTTATTTGGTTGTTTCATTTGTTGCGCGAACGGGGCGGCGCGTTCGCTCTTATCAATTCGGCTGCCATTTTCTTCGTCTGTTCCTACGGCTTTCTATGAACGTGCACGTTTTTTTTGTATGCGCTGCACGTCAATTCTTTCTTTCTGTGCCTGGGAACGTTCCAGCAATGTCGGAAAAATTGAGTTGCAGGGCTGTGTGATGTGGCAACTCAGGGAGCAACACGAGGGCGACATTTTTTCGTTTTCTAGCAGACGAGAGGTGAGCACACTTTTTCTGCAGTCGTTATGAAGAAAAGAGCGCTGTGCTTATAAAAGCAGCTCGAGCACGACACGGAACATCTTCCGCGGTTGTTTTGAAGTCAATATATATTTTTTTTTTCGGCTCAGCGCATTTTTGTTTGGTGTTGTAGGAAACTGAAGCTACTTCTTGACAGTTGCACATGGGTGGATTGGTGCTAGCTGATGTGCAAATGGAAATTTCGCTTCAGTATATGTTAGCTGTTGCTCTTCATTTTGTTCACAAGTACAAAACTTGCAATTTATATCTGGCGAACGTATTTGAATGCTTCCTCCACAAACTGGTTACGATGGAGAACATTCCAGTGACCAGTTTCTTGCTGTGACCTTGCCACCTTTGAAGTTCCGCGAATACGGCAGAAGTAAAAAAAAATCAATTACGTAGCAATCACCGTTTGCGTTTTGAATTACAAGTTCGAGTTTCCCATGTGGCGACATAGGTCCCCTTCACATCCTAACCTGTGCCTAGAAAGACAGAATTTTTTCGTCGCTTGTTCGTACTCTCAACATTGATTTCACTTTTATGCGTTCTTTATTCAGAAACACGTGGTATTTTGCCATTTTTCAGGTATCAGATAAGGCGAAATTATGCCTAATGGGGAGTCCTGGTGGGCCTGACATCGTTGCACATGTACCACGGCTACCGCCTCTGCTCAGGCCATTTCACAGAAAGGGTCCTCGCAGATCCGGCCAAAACAACACTGTTGTGGTCGGCGGTGCCGACTGTTGGAGCGGAATAGCGATGTCTGGGACCGATGAAGGTAAGGAAAACAAGTTAATAGCGGTTGCGAATCTGTCCATCTATAGTTCATTATTTCCGTGCAGAAACCACTTGACAGGGCAGGAAACAAGTCCCATAAGCACGGCGAGTGCTGTCTTTTCCACGTCGTCTGATACGGCGCCGGGTCGCCCTGTTACGTCACGAAGCGAAATTTGCTCTTCGTGGGCAAGGCAAACACGTGCTTGCCAATTTCTTGTTATCGCTTGCTCGTCCGAGGTGCGCGATGACCCCGATTATAGGCTAAACCAAAAAGCCGAACAGTTTTCGGTTACAATGAGGGAAGTGACGTACGTAAAAAGTCGCGCCACGTTAGATGCTATATCGTGCGATGTGGCGAAGGCAGCTTTTGCCGCGCGCTGCCGTTTTCTCCCTAAGCTTGGTTTGCCGCTTTACAGCAGAAATTCTTTGGGAGCAAGAATTGCAATGCTGAGTCACCCAGAACATCTAAATTATTGGAAGTTAGATTTCCTTTTATGGGTATTTTTCAGAAAAATGAAGCCAGCCTAACTAAAACGCTGAATTACCTAACCCTTAATAAGGTGAATCAGAAACATTCGTCGATGAAGAAAACTAGCTCTAAGAAATGATGCCTAGTATCCTCAGACAGGTATTCAGAAACCAGGAATCCTTAACATGTTACGTGAATAGAATTAGAACTTCAACCGTGCTTCTAAAATTTTGGAGGCATATTTCTGCGCAAAATCCTGCAACGAAATATATTCAGAACTGACCTGCATGGGTTAAAAATTCTATTTTAGGAAAACAGTCATGTTTTTTTGTCGCCTGCACTAGAAGTTTGATAATGAACGGGATTTTCATATCGTCTTTCCATAAATGGGAAGTGCTGCCATCTCACAAGCACTTGTGGTCAATGGAATTCGCTTTAGAGTGGAACATTACTCTCGAGCATAGGCAGGATGCTGCGCTTGTCTTGTGTGCCTGTGTGTGGCGTTTCTTAACATGGCGTGTAACTTGGCGAAAACTTACCTACTAGCCCAACAAGATGTTCTCATGATGTATGTGTCATTGCAGATTCTACGCCACCGGAGCCAGGCTAAAAGCAGAAAATATACTCACCTGGGACCGTAGGCATCATCAACAGACTGAGCAATGATACACAAAGGTGTCGCAAATCAGTGAAGTTAAAGAGCTGCCGAAAGATTACCACGAAGAAAGCACTAGAGAAGTTGATGTATCATGTAAGCCCCGAGTTCTACCAACTCTTGCAGTGTCACGTGACGTTCTATTAGCAAAAAAGGAAGGAAAGGACACAGAGGAATGTTTTCCGGAGCATGCTGGTGTGGTCGTGCAGTTGTGCGTAGTGTCCACTCTACTGAAGGATAAGATAAACGGCATTCTACTATAAGACATAGTTTGCCCTAATAAGTGTCGAATAGACATGCTGGAGTAGTTCTACTATAAGTGGATTATACTGCAAATAAATGACAAAAAACAGGGAGAGAGAAAGCGCGCTGCAAGCTCAAGAAGCTGGAGAAATAGAAAACATCTTCTTACTGATATTTTATTCTTTTTGTAATTCGTATAGTTCATAAGGCGGTCTCCTGATTAGTCTCTCTTCACAAAAGATGGCGTCATATTTCAATAGTTACGTAAACATCGTGCAGTGTATTCATTGCGCAATCATTGCCCCCGCATTTGCGCCTTCCTCTTTAAAATTTATTTCACAGCTAGCATACACGGATCTTGGCATGTTAGGATCTTACTTAGCTTACTTCGGTAAGGTTGTGCAGGTACCAATGTTGCTTGAGACTCTTGGCTTCAGTGTTTTCATTTTTATGGCAAAAGTGGGACGCCGGGTGCTCTTTTCGGCAATGTCACGAGTAATCATAACAAGAAAAGAAAGCATACTGTGCGAGAAAAAATTGCCCTAGAAAAGTTTAAAGGCTTTCGCCTCCTTATTATGTCGACTACCAAATTGTCATGACGGATGACCTAAAGCCAATAATAAAACTCCTAACATACGTCTAACACCTGTGGTTAAAACGAGTCGCATGAAACTCACCCTATCAGCTCTGGTAAAGAAGAGGCGTAATGTACATTCAGCGTATCAGAGGAAAGTCTTGAAAACCATTCAAATTAGAATTGTTCTTAAGAGGTTTCCCTGTTAAATTGAATACAGCCAACATCCGTTGCTTTAAGAAAATATTTCTCCATGTCCCGAAGCTACGTGGTCAATAATGCCGCTATGCATCACTCTGCCCTTGCCCAGCCTCTACTAATGATCAAACACCGATTGACGCATACTTCTGCTGCATTTACTGTATCTCAGAAAAAAAAAATTGTGCTATTTGTTGTTGTCTTGGAACTGTGCCATTTATGCCTACATGACGATAGAACAAAAAAGGTACATTACAAATTTGAAGAAACATCAGCAATATGCTTGCGGGGAATTTCGTATTGATACCTTGTTCTCAATGTTGCAAATCTCAATTAGGCTCTAGTGGTGTTAGATGTTGTATTCTGATGCAAAACCACATATGAAGAAAGAATATAGACATTTTCAATATAATGTGCTGGATATTTATCGACAAATTAGCACAAAGAAAGCTGTGCCGTAAATAGATTACGTATAGCATGTTTGGACTAGCAAGAATACCCATTCTATGGAATAAAAAAGGAAGCTTTTGTTACTGGTATGCGAGAAATGTGTATCTGCTGCTCTTGATGATATTTTTATTATTCACAAACAACTGTTGCGACAGAAAATGCTTTGGTAATGTGTTGGTGTGCACAGCAAACAAACATGGCCTCTGTAGGATTTTCCAGGCGATGAGAAATAGTAGCAAGCTGTCGTACGTATGTATAATCGTAGTACAGAATGCCCCGATTTGTACAGACTAATGGGATACTCTGCTCTACATTATTGCGCTGTGTATTGAGTGCCTTGCTGTTCTATAGGTTGCTAATAAAAGCCCGTGAATAAACCACACTTTTTTTGCTACTTATCTTTTTCCTAAACAAAATGGCCACGTGGCATGGCGTCTTGGCTCGCCTATCTTGCACAGAAAAAGATCAGTTGTCACACAGATGCGTTGTGCATATGTTGTGAGTAAGAAAGAAAATTAGATGTCGAAGGATGTTGAAAACAAAGTCTGAAAGGGAAAATCAATCTGAGAAAATCAATGCAAGCGGTGTTGGTTTCCGTTGACACCTGCACATAAAGTCGTGTGCTCGTCGACCGCATAAGACGACAAGCGGAATGGCGTTTTCCCCTCGCGCAACATCAAAACCGTTGCCATGGAAGCATGCTTGATTTTTTCGTTGTTTCCTTCCTAACTGAGTTTGGCCTACCAAGCAACGGGGGAGAATTCGGCACTCATGACGGAATTTTCCGTTTAACTGTGGGGTATACCAGCTGATCAACATAGCCGTGGTAACAGTGAAACGCCGTAGCCGTTATCAAACAATTTGGAGGACGCTTCCGCTTAAGCGGAACGGGACAGCATTCACAGATTCCTGACTGGTCGTCACCCTTCCCAGCCACTGCAGCTGTGTAAGCGTAATGTTTACAGTGTACAGTGAAACACTGGCGGCGAAAGCTATGCACGGAAACGAGCGGGCGTGCCTTCTGGTAGAAACGTGGCCTATTGCGTGGCCCGCGGAGGCGAGCGCCATCTAGGTAGTTTTTTTAAGGAACTGAGCGCTGTATGAATGGCAGAAACGCTGGAAAAGGGGCTTATCTTTGAGTTCCCGCGTAACAGAATTACATTTTCTGGTATATACAAATTACCATCCGACGCGAGTGGGCATAGCCGAGCGGCAGAAATGCAGTCTTCTGAAACCCTGTTCATTCTGTTGATCCAGATCCTGTTGCATACAGTACACGGCTTGTCGTCTGTCATCTGTCCAGGAGCAGGCGCAGGGGGAAATATAGTGTCACTGGCAATGGCCGTCACGTGGAGACACGCAGTCATCTGACGTCGTGAGGGTACCCATGGAAGCGGAAAAGTTGAGCGATTTTGCCTCAGCCGTTGGATGCGCCTGCAACACATACTTGGCAATGTCCCGCTTCGTCGTTACCACGTGAGCTCCCCTTGGTGCGTATGTATATTTGTATGTATTTCACTTGCCAATGTTTCAAAAGTGGAACATATGAAATGTGTTTTCTTTATTTCGTTCCACTTCTATCACAGCTTTTTCTTTTTGTTGTCGCATATTCACTGATACTTGTCGCAAACATACCAATTTTATTTTTTATTATCAACCTGTTTAGAAGCTTTGGATAAATGCGCACAATCAGGCATATTTTGCGTTCCTTCTACGCCATACGTTTGTTGAATTATTTCGCAGGAAAAATGTAATGTAATGTAAAAGCAGAACTAAAATATCGGCATAGAGATGGGTATTACTGGGCAAAAAAATAAAAAATAATAAAGACACTCTAGTTTTCAGTTTTTAGAGTTTTATGCGAATGTTCCATTTTTGGAACATTGGCATTTTACGGTGTCAAAAGCAGCGTAGACTCGCGCACGCATTTCGCCGTGTTTTACTTCTTTTTCGGCATGTTGATGGCGCCCTCTAGGTGTCGGTTGGCACAGACTTGTACACTGTCTTTCCTTGGCATTATTTTGACATTGGGTTTTTGCGTGGCACGTGGAAGGAGCAGCATACAACTGCAGCGCATAGCCGCATCAATCCTTGTGAGTGCAAGTAGAAAACGACTCCGCGGCTAGTTTTATATTGGAGTACCATACTTCTCAACGCAATAACTCTCGTTGTAGGTCATGGCGCAACGCTTCCTCACACTGGAGGCTACAATTGACCTTTTCTTCAGCCTTCCCTATGACGAACGCGAAGGTTCGTCTATGTACGAATTGCCGCCTGATGAAGATGGCAATATTACTGACGAGGAGGACGTGAACGAAAGTGACTTTTCTGAAGTTGTTTCAGTTTAGTTTCAGTTTATTTCTTTAATAAGGAGGAGACATACATGTTTACATAAGTATACAGAAGGAGGTCCCAGAGCATGTGGCTGAAAGGGGACCTCCTGTCAGAAAATATATACATTAAAGGAAATACAAGGCATAAAACAGCAATACAGTAGTCACTATGAGGAAGATTATTCAAAGTATATGTACAAACTGTAAAGTAATATAAAGTCAATAGCTAGTCGTACATATAAAACAGTAGTTTAAGGCATTCGCAACAGAACAAACCAAAATACTTATAAATGCTATAAATGAGAGAAAAAAAACTAAAGAAAAAAGAAAAAAAAACGGCAAGGAAATGAGCAGGAGTGAAGTGAATAGCTTAGATATGTGGATTATTTTGGCTATCTAGTAGAAAAGTGAATAATGTTTTCTTGAAGAAACTCAAAGACGAAGAGTGCTTGACATTTAATGAGAGGCTGTTCCAAGTGGATAATGCTGCGAAATATCCAGATTGTTTTCCATAATTCGTATGTATTAGTGGCAATAAGAAATTCTTGTTAGCTGCAAACCTTGTGCGGTTCAAGTTAAGCAAAGTAGCCGCAGAAAATATATTTACTGGAGAAGGATTACGTATTACCTTAAATAACGTTATGGCTAATTTATATTTAACATTATTTTTTACTGAAAGTATTCTGTGGTTGAAAAGCGTATCAGAAGCACTGCAGTTGAATGAGCTGAATGACAATATCTGGATGGCTTGATTCTGCAAATGCTGTAGTGGTGCTATATGAGTTGGATATGTGTTACCCCATGCTGTAATGCAATAATTACGATGGCTGTGAATAAAAGAATAATACAAGGTCAGCAATGTTGGTTTGCTAAAATAATATCTAGATTTAGGTAAAATTCTAATACCGGGAGAAAGTTTGCGCTTCAAATAGGCGATATGCTTCGTAAATTTTAAGTTTGAGCCAAGAATTATTCCAAGAAATGAGCATTCATTAACTGCACTGATGTTAAGAGAGTTTAGGTTGACAGTGGGAATGAACTCTGGTGTCCTATGATTCGAATGAAAAAGCATAAAAGACGTTTTGGTAGGATTTATGCTTAGCGAGTTAACCTGGCACCACGTTAAAATATTTTTCAGATCAGTGTTTAGCTTAGTAGTCAGGGAAGTTTGTGAACGATCGGTTGCAAATAATGTAGTGTCATCGGCGTAAAGAAAGGCCTCAGTTTCTATTAAACAACCGGGTAAATATGATATTGAAATATGATATTTGCGGGCACGTTGAAGTTATGCAGTGCTGCGATGAAGACTACTGCACGTTCGTGTCCTGAGCCGCGACAAAAGATACCAGCGCGCATGCAGTCGACTGCTGGAAAAGGGCGCAAGTGTTCAAACAAAGCTGCAAAAACAAAAACCCCAAAGCGCTCCATTAGCGCAGTATGGGATGACCGTGCTACGTTCGACAAAACACTTCCCAGAGAGAACCCTCAGTTGTTGCTAGAGGCATTTCCTGAGCTAGCGGACATGAGCCGATTTATACTGTTCTGTAAAATTATTCCTCCAGAATATCTTGGTTCACTGGCTGAATTGACTGCAAGGTATGCACTCCAAAAGGGGGAGGAGGTGGACGTCACAGGAGTGCACATAGGTCACTTCTTCGGTCTCTTACATTTGAGCGGACATCACTCCGTTCCATCTGAGGACTCGTATTGCAGCACCGCAGAAGACCTTCGGGTGCCTTTAGTCGCAACAGTGATGGCCCGCAATAGGTTCCGGCACCTGAAATGGTTTATTCATGTAGTGGACAACACTCAGCTGAAAGCAGGTGAGAAGATGGGCGAAATTCAGTCATTTTGCGACGAAATCTCCAAATGTTTCCGCCAGTTTGGAGTGTTCCACCAAAGCCTCAGCATCGACGAGTTAATGGTGCCCTCTTATGGCCACCACTCGTGCTAAATGGTCATTCGCGGTAAGCCTATTTGATTTGGGTATAAGGTATAAATGATGTGCTCTTCAAATGAGTACCCCTATGCAATGAAAATATATTGCGGGAGAAACGAGAAGGACGAGAAGGAATCTCTCGGGCTGAGGGTTGTTAGCAATATGGAATCTGTCCTGCCCGCCCTTGAACAGGACGAAGTCTACCTTGACAACTTTTTCACGTCGCACGGTCTCCTGACGAAACTGGCTGACCAGGGCATTCGAGCGACGGGGACTGTACGAGACACAAGAACCGGTGGTTGTCCACTGAAGAGCTTGAAAGACGTCGGAAGAGAGGGAAGAGGTTCTTTCCACTACAAATGTGATGGGGTGGTCTACGCATGCGGGTGGAACGACAATGCAGTCGTCACAGTTTCTTCAAAGCCCCTCGGCTATGAGCCTCTTGGAACTGCAAAACGCTTCTCACGATGCGAAAACAAAAAGGTAAGCATTCCTCAAACATATTTGATCAAAAAATACAATGAGAGCATGGGGAGGGCAGATGTTCTCGACCGCCTCCTCGGATATTATCGCCCAAGACTTCGAATCAAAAAATGGTGGTCGAACCTTTTCAGCAATGGTCTGAACATGGCTGTCGTCGCAGAATGGCTCCTTCACTGCCCGTTTTATAAAGGAACTGATGCCGCCATGACGCACATAGCATTTCGGCGGGACGTCATGTCCTTGCTGCACCTCAAGCAGAGAATCACTGTGCGGCCTGGACCTCGGGTTCATCCGGGACGGGAGCATAGGAAAACTGATGGCCACTACATCATCTCAGAAACTCAAGGGAGGCGTGCAGAGTGCACGAAAAACACGACGAACCAGTGTCAGCAGCGCAAAAAGCGCCTGCATACGAAATGTTTTGCAGCATACCATGGCCAGTGAAGTGTTCACTGACCTACAGAAAGCAGGGTGAAAAAAAATTCGCAAGCATTGTATAAACATTTATACTTTTGGAACGCTTTGTATGACGCTAATAATTATTCTTCTTTCAACATGAATAAGCAATCACCATTTAACAATCAATAAAAGTTTTTCCTTACAAAATTTGTGTTTTTCATATGGGAAACGCCAATGTTCTAAAAATGGAACATGCGAAAAACCTACTAAGTCTGTGCGAATGCGGCTGTATTTTTTATCATAGGTAATTTAGAAGACCAATGCCAATTATCAACATCAATTTCACTTTTTTCACGACTGCTTCATAGAGCGGCGCTTAAAATGTTAAATAATAACAATGACATGGCAGCGTTACAGAGAGGAGTATTTATACGTGTTCAAAATGGCAGTCTTAAAACATGCATGCTCAGTGTTGCTGGCGATAAAGGCAGGGAGGTGATTCCATTCGGATGATATCTTCGGCAAGTAAGAACGGAAGTACATGTTGGTCTGGCAGAACGGCACTTGAACTTTGAAGTTATGCTCGACGCGGCATGAAAGGTAACAAGGTAGCGAGAACGAGGTGCGTTTCAGTTCAGGATTCATAAGGAAGATTCTATGAAAGAGAAGTAGGCAGGCCTGCTTCCTTCTGATATAAAGGTTAGGAAGGTCTAGATAAATCTTTATTGAAGTAATACTTGCGGTGCGAGGACAATTAGCAACTATGAACCGAGCTGAAGAATTTTGGAGGGCTTCTAGTACGTTTACAAGTGTAGAGAAGTGAGGATCTCAGATTGAAGAAGCGTACTTGAGTTTTGACCGTTTGTCCTCGCCAAGGGGTAGGGGCGGGATGGTGTTCCCCTCAAAATTTGGGTTGTTTGGCAGTCCATGGAATAATGGGCAAAGCAAAAGGATAGAAAATTGGGCGAGTCTGCTTCTATAGATAGAAATATGGGCCTGTCTGCTTCTAGTCTTTGTTCCTGTCACTTCGCGCTACAATCCAAGATAACGGGTAGAGAATCGGATTGCTGGATGGAAGCAACTATGTTTAATACCAACTATTAGGATAGGATAGGATAGGAATAAACTTTATTTGTCCAACGGTTGTTGATGTTGGTGCCCGGGGCTAGGCTGCCAGGGGTCCATCACCCGAGGAAGATCTTTCGAGATCCTCGGCAACGGCCCTGGCCCGCTGGACGGCCCACTCCTGGTCTTCGGGTGCCTCGCTGTGGAGGGCGGCTTGCCATCTCTCAGCGAGGCGCCCCGCTTCAGAGGGTTCCGCTGTTCTATTCCCCCTTCCTCGTTGTCCTTGTTCCACGCGGCGTTGGCATTCCCAAAGCACATGGGCCATATCGGCCCGTTCGTGCTCGCACCACGGGCAGCCGGGCAACGGGTGCAGCGCGGGCCACAGGCGGTGCAGGTGGTAGGGGTTGGTGAAAGTGCCCGTCTGCAACCGTCTTAGGTAGACCACCTGGGACCTGTCTAGACGCCAGTGGGGTTGTGGATATTTTCTTCTTTCGTTCCTGTAGTGACCAGTCACCTCTCGGTACGTTGCCGGAAACTCCTTGACATCGCAGGCGGCGTCCGCGTGATCCCCAGCTCCGTCCGCCGCGATTTGTGTTGTATTGGTAACGACAGCGGCCACGTCAGACGGAGTGGCAGCCGCCGTCGCCGTCACTCCTCCGCTGGGGTCCCGCACAACAACGGCAGCGGCTGCCCTCTGGGTGACCGCGTCGCGGCGGGTAAGTTGCCTCGCGACGAGGTGGGCGCGCTCGTTGTGGTTGGGTGGAGTGTCGTTGCGTCTTCGGCCGTTAGCAATGTTGGTGTTATTGTTGCTGTTACTGCCAAGCTCCCCGACGTGCGCGTGGAACCACTTGAGGGACTTGTTTGTAATGGTGCCGGATCCGAAGTCCCCGGCCCGGGCGTTGAGCATGCGCGCCACATCCGCGGACACCCAACCTTTGATGTAATTCCGAATCGCTGATTTGGAGTCGCTGATAATCAGGTTATCCTCCGCACCTCCGTGGAGTACCGCGAGGGCTATGGCCACCTCTTCCGCTGCTTCGGCCGATGGCAGCCTCGCTGATGCCGTGACTCGGATAACTATTAGAAACTTCGGCCACTGGGTACATTATGCGGGGTATGTGCCGCTATCAAGCTGCCTCTTTGATGCCAACTTGGTCACTGGGTATGTGCGATTATTCAGTGACAAAAACAATGAATATATTTGTCCAATAGAATGAATTTAAGAAATCATAAACTTCAATTTATTGCATATCTACAGGCGTACCACACACGGACATTGTAGCTGCGCTTGGTGTTCGTAGATGACGTTTTGTGTCCTCACGCTAGTGCGCTACCCGGCTTCATGCGAACCACGTACATGAAGCGTTTACCATGAACCACGTACATGAAGCATATTGCTTGAATGCTAATCGCAGTAACGCTGGCATTCATAGTGAGCCTCATTTTGTCGGATATTCTTCTTTGATATATTCCGTGTATACCGTTAAAACATAACGCTTACACCGGTCGTTTATTTCCTGTCCTTTTTCCGGTACGCTGTGTTTCTTTCCTATTTGTCCCACTGCCTTTCGTCTTCAGCTTTTTCTGTACGGCAATGGTTAGAGTAAACCTGAGGAGGCCGTCTGAAGACAATGCTATAATGTCGATTAGAACAGCAGTCCTCGTCATTCTAAAGGAATTGACAAACTTTAAATGTAAGCCAAGTTTGGAGCTCTTAACTGGTGCAGCAGCAAAACTAAATATTGCCTACCATAATGGTTCCAAATCATGGACGTACAGCATTATGAAGCAGCAGCATTAGGCCAAACGCTATAAGAAGTTAGCGTTTACGTTGCACTTCCTCTTGCCATTTTTCTGTAGTAAGAAACGTGAACTCTCGGAAGCGTAGCCGTTTCTGCATTTATTGCCGACGCCAAAGAAACCAACACAGTAACGGACGAATTGTATGTTAGGGGCGTCTTTCGTTAATGCCAAATTAAAGAAATTAAAGAAAATATAAATATTCGAGGTTAAGGATTGTTTGACAACGTAGACGCAAAATTTTCGGCACCAGGACATTAAGACGGAGTTAGTTGCATGTTTTTGGATGCGCTACAGGAAAAGTGCCGGTATTTAAAGGGTGAAGAGATTAATTACCAGTGAATGTCGTAATGATCTGTTTTTTTTTTCTCAATGTATGTTGTTTTATAGTAACAACCTAGTACTTACACGAGTGAAAAGCAGTGACTGACGGCGCATTTATATTTATACTAAATGCTGGCTATCCTAACAATATATCCTGAGGTACGAAAATGGCATCGAACTTGACACAACTGGTACACTTTATCTGACGTTTCATTTCTTACCTACGTTTCTTCCTCACATCGCGTACGCTATAAAGTGGTTCAGGAAAATGAGCTTCTCAACGATCATTGCACCTTATTTAGCTGAAGCTCGAAGGCATAAATACTAAATATATATAAAGATGAGAAATGGAAATAGATCCGTGAGGCAGAAGCAAGTCCATTTCTCAAAAACGAAAAAATATTTCGCTTCGTCCACGTTCAAGCCAAAAACTCCATTACCGCCACACATCTTTCTTTCTCCTTCCCTTTGAGGACCTCAACCGCAAAGGAGCTCGTTCACTTTCAAAGGTTCCTGCCTTTCTTTTTTATACAACTGATATTTAAAGTTCTATCAAGCTTCTCTCAATACAGTTCGTGAGTCGAATAGAGGAGAAGTCAGTAATGAGCTTTCCCGCGCGGAGTTCGCTCGGTATGAAACCGATACGCCTGCAGGTTTTGACTGGTCTTGGATCCGGCTGGCTTTGACATGTGCTATATTAGCTTTCGGAGGCCACCTTTGCCTGACACCAGCTCCTCCACATATTCTTCTAATAAGTGTTCCTCCGACCACTAGTACAAGGAAGGTGGTTTCACTTCGAAGCTCATTTGCACAAAACTCAAAGAGCGCTTTCAATTTTACGCTTGTATTTCTTGTGCTACGCAGGTTTGCGTTATGTTCAGTGCTATGTGCTGCGTTTGGTGTACACACATATCTTCGTGTTATTTTTGGCGCATAGTGAGAAATTGGCGTGTCTCTGCAAACAGACTGTTTTTTGAAGGTTCATGCTCACTTTATTATCACCTTTGAACGAGGGCTGTCGCTCCAATTTACACCAAATGAATGCTTCGCTAGATGATGTTATGAGCAGTTAGTACGCATTTCTAGCGATGAAACCCCTGAATTTGAATTTTGTTGAAGTAAAAAGGTCTAATGTTTGATACTCGCTTTTATGTTCGTTATTCTGTGGCGTCTTTCTAAATTTCAATTTCATGATTCAACACTTCAAAGTTTGTTGATTACATTTTCATTATAACATACACACAATATAGAATTATTTGTTGCTTGCATTCAAGAACATGTTCAAAGGAATACCACGTATAGCTTTCTTAAGAGCGTTTACGAGGTCTGCTTAAGCCCAGATAGCAACGTCTTGGACTCAAATAAGAATCAATGCGTGCACAACAAATAGTAGTAACAAAGCGGCAATTGGGGGTTTGTTGGTCTGCTATATGGGGAATCTTATGAGCGGTCAAATGACATACCTAAACATTTAATATGCATGTGTTCAACGCCTGCTATTGCTTTGTCTAGCGTCCATCTTTACTATATAGACGCTACTGTCGGACCTCGTAATACCAATGTAATGCTGGTTATAGACCTCAGACTCTGCCCAGGCGGCGCTGCGGAAAAACTCGTCACCAGCGCCCCCATAGGAGCCTTGGCGCGAACTGAGTAGTGCAAGGAGAGCTGTCCGCAAGCGAAGGTCCATAGGCCAGAATGGACCCTTCTCTTTCGTTTGTGTTGAGGCATGGTTTCCTAAAAATCAAGGACCTGGAAAGCGTCTTCCGCCCATCCACGCTACGGAAAGGAAGCTCAGCAGGGCGAAGTACGCGTACATTATAAAATAAAGTCTCAAGTGTTATTTCGGCGTGCTGCAACTCGCAAGTACAGAGAGCATCAGGTTTGTCTATAGGCATATCAGCATATAAATTTAAGCATTTCAAATTGGTTCATATTGAATATGTCCTGAACACAAGGCTCAAGTAGCTCCTATATTTTTATGCATTTAATCGTAATGTTTTGTCTCACAATTATTTACAGAGCGTAAATCCTATCATAGCTTTTTCCAGGGCAGCAAACACAAAACGTTTTCCAAGGCAGCAAACGGCGTGCGATCACAACGAAGGAAGCTTCCTACAGAGCCTACGCGCTGCATCTTTCTTTCTCGCAAAAGCTACAGCATCGCTCGTACCTTAACTTGAACTTTTCGCAGACGCTTCGAGCAACAAGTGCGCACAAATAAATGAAAATAAACACGACATTTTTTTCTTTACACTTGTGCGTTACTTCGCAATTACTCGTCCAGTGGTTCTACAGCAACTTGATTGCTCATATTTAAAAAACGCGCGTCGAGCAGGCTCAGCACATTGCGAAGCGTGCTTGTTGCATCGGCGCAGGACATACAAAATACCGAAAGTAGAAATGAGCTTGCGATACAACGATGCTCTAGAAGGGGATTTTGAATTCATAAACGAACCAAAATGTTTGGTTAAGCTGACCTGCCAAATCTCTCTGTTCCACTTGTTGAGTCAAGCGGAAGGCGGACGTCTGTTAAAATGTGCAGATATCGATGGCACATAAGCAGGATGGTTCGCAACGTTGTTTTTCCTCTTACCAACGAAGTGGCGGCTGCAACTTCTTGAGTTTTCGCTAGCTTACCACGGTCCTCCTTCAGGGCTACGCCACAAAATTACACAAGAACAAAATTGTCGCACTTTCTCATGCGAGCCGCTGTGTTGTGGGGAATGCAAGTAATCCGATTACCCACCAGGTTGAACGGCCCGTATCCAGTGCTCTCGCCTTTCCTCCTCATACGATCGCAATGAAAATCCATAAAACTGAACGTTGTTATTCCGTCCTTCACGTTCATGACAATTTACAACACAACAGTAGCGTCGATTGCGGCGTTTCTTCGTAGCACGCGGGGTTATCGCGGTTGCCGTCGTTTCCGCCATCAGTCTGAAAAGTGCGCCAGCAAGCCCTTTATGGCAGTTCGGCGGCGCGTCCGACTAGCGTAGAAATTCATAGCTCTCTGTCTAGGTGTTAAATGCGCAAAACACTCGCAATATGGACCAAAATCTAGTTAAATCGTTGTTGCGCAGTCGCTGGCTGCATGGGCAAGTTAGCAAGGGAGTCGGGCTTCGCACTACTCTTTTACTGCCTCTTCGCACTGGCAGGTGGCGCTACGCGTCTTACAAAACTCCAGAGTCTGACGTACATAGACTGAAGGTCAAGAACCAACCATTGCTAATAAATTTAGCCAAGGCTCTGATGATGGAGAACATCAGAAAATATTCACAGAAAGGCTAGCCATATATTGCGGTCCGTACATACACTGGTGCTTTAGCTAAGAAGAGTGCAATTAAGTTTACTTTCTTTCCGAACACGTACGACCCACAACGTATTCCTCTTGAGAAATAATGCACCAAACGACAAAAGAAGTGAAAGAAATTGACTCTGCTGGAGCAAGAATTTTTCACATGGCTTTGAGCGAGGATCGTAGCCGCACACAAGGAATAAAAAGAGTAAGCTAGGCAAGGGAACAACTACGTGGCGTGACAAACAGCTCAAGAATGCGTCCGGAATAGAGAACGACGAACATCAAAGGATGGAAGACCCGTCGAAGGTGCCCCAAGGTAAAGCAAGACTACTGTTTACCGTTGTCCGCTGTACTGCTGTTGCCGTATGGAGAGCACGTCTTCTATCGACCAGGCGTCTCGCACCATCGTGAAGCACAATCTCCCTGTTGGCTCAGCAGCCCTGTGCAAAAAAAAAACGAAGCCGTTTCTTGATGGATTGCCAGGTTCTTTGTGTTGCGCCGTGTGTTAGCTCGTTTCTGGGCTCAAGTGAGCACTCAAACTGCCGGCCATTTACTGTGCCTCACAAGTACATTATGGGAAGAAACACAATGATGAAGCTGCTTATTAAAATGCGGTTCATGATGCACAGATATAAGGTCCTCGAAATTTGCCTTTTTTTTCCTCAACATTTTAGGCAACAGCAGTTTTCTCGGAAACTTTAGTGTGAAATGCATGAAATCATTTGTAGTTCACTGAATCGCCATATATTTATTAAGGCGTTATCTTGTTAGCCAAAACTATTATTCTTCGAGTAGGTGCTCCACCCGGGTGCAATTAATCAATTATAATTCGTTGCTGTGGGCACACATTGTGCCCTAGTCGACGGTACCAGGCTGTCTTTTAATCCACAAGAATGCAGGTAATGCAGAAATGGTTCTTTGGGTATACATATAATTAAAAACTTTATGAGAAAAAGAGAGGCTAAATATGGATCGCACCACCCACGAGTTTAAACTCCCCAATGCAACGCTTGCGCTATACTTTGCCATGCCTTCGCAATAAGTATGATTCTATTGTTGCGAAGCAAATACAATCCGAGAGAGACATTCTGCCTGTAGCAGACGACGCAGAAGACGGGTCTGCCTGGTATGCAGGCTGTCCACCATCTTGGTCGCTGCTGTGTACCTAAGTGTAATTACATTATAAATATTCACGCCTCACATTGCTTTGCGTAACATCTTTGTGATGGAGGAGGTGATTGTTCCCTGCCCCCATCACGGAGTTCCGGGACGGCCGCCTCATCCCGGTTTCGACCATGTCACTCGGTGCCGGAAAACCGTCTTCGTCACCCACCCCTCCCATGGCACCCACCTACACAGTTCTCCCTCCTGCTCGTGATACTCGCGTACTTTCCGGCTGGTATGGTGTGGACGTCGACAAATGGCTCAACCCATACGAACGGGTCCGCGCCAGCTACAGGTGGGACCAGACCCTTATGCTTGCCAGCGTGCATTTTTACCTCTATAGGCCACCTCGGGTGCGACTCGACATTCACGATGCTGACATTACAAGATTGGACTCTTTCAAAGAGAATATCCGCGACCTTTTCATTTATAGCACACGTTGACAGCTTGCTGCGCGGAATGAACTTGTGACTTGTGCACATACATCTACTGAGTCATACGTCGTTTAGATTCATGACGTTATCGCCCTTCGCCGCCGGCTTGACTAGCGCATGCCTGAATCCGAGAACGTTCCTTGTGTGCTGAAAGGTAATGCCGACGATGCTTTTAACCTGATCGTTTACACCAACGTTAATACTATCGACTCCATCATCAAAGAGGGCCAGCGATTTGAACAAGCCAAGAGCCGCCGTATATCCCAGAGATTCACATGGCCGCTGAAAAAGGCCGCAAGTTCATCGTGTGATGCAAATCCTCTGCTGGCACTCCCAACTCACCATATCATCACTGAAGAAAAAGTCGAGAATGTTTCTGTGACCGCCCTCATTGACACTGGCACACACCTATCTATTATGAACATCCCTTCACGCCGGCGCCTGTAGAAGATTATGACGCCGTCTACGACACAGACAATGCGTGTTGCCGATTGTGGTACTGTTCAAATGATGGAAATGTGTTCTGCCGGTGTCAGCATTGTCGGTCATCACACTGTTCCTTTTGCCGTCCTTGCTTGCTGCCCACATGACCTTATACTTGGCTTTGACTTTCTTTTGGTGCACTCGGCCTTAATTGATTGTTCTTATGATAGAATATGCCTCGATCTTCCTCTTCGATCAGGTGCCTGTGACACGCTCGTCAGCCGCTTAAGCCCCACCGCTATTGTTCGCCTGCCGCTTCGAGCAGTCACGCATGTTTGTTTGTTAGTAGCCCCTCTCGTTCCCGACGGCGACTATATCATCATTCCGATTGCTGACTTACGACTGACGCGTAAAGTAACAGTGCCACATACCATCGTTCCAATAGCAGGCAGCTGGGTTTCCGTCGCTCGTAAATTTTGGTCTGAGCTCTCAAGCGTTGCCTCACAACGTGTCGCTTGCAAAACTCACCGCTATAACCGACAATGATGTGAAGGTTGTCGCCATAACTGTTCCTGATGAAGAGGAATTTCTCCGTCACCACGTTCTCACGGCCCCATTTAAAAAAAGATGCCTCAGGCCATTCACGGGACCAGATGGACGCTCTCTGCCGGGCTTCCAAATTTTCGACATCCGTGTTCGAACCCTGGGCCAGACTGAGATTGTCACCAGCGCATCAACACTGGTGACTCTTTGTCCATTCGCCGACTGGCTTATCGTGTGTCCACGTTAGAACGCAAAGCCATCCTCAAAAAAGTGGCGAAAATGCTTGCGAAGGACGTCGTCGAACCATCATGTGGTGCCTGGGCCTCCCCGTCGTCTTAGTGGAGAAGAAATGCGGCTCCTGGCATTTCTGCATTGACTATCGGCACCTCAAGAAAATCACCAAGGTCGTGTACCCTTTTTTTCCGTATTGACGACGCCTTCGACTGCTTCCACGGCGCCACCTCCTTTTCATCTCTGGACCTTCGCTCAGGTTGCTGACAAATTGCTGTAGACGACATGTATAGAGAGAAGACCACCTTCGTGGCTCCTGACGGCCTTTACAAATCCAAGTTCATGCCTTTCGGTCTCTGAAATGCGCCAGCTACCTTTGGGAGAATGATGGACACACTGCTTCAAGAATTTAAATGGTCGACTTGTTTACGTTACCTAGACGTCACCCACTTTCGCAACACACCTTGAGTGGCTTGCGACCATTCTAACAATATTCCGACGAATAGGCCTCTAGCTAAATTTCTCGAAGTGCCACTTTGCTCTTCGCCAAATTACTGTGCTGCGTCCCCTTGTTTGCACTTCCGTTGGCCAACCAGACCCAGGTAAAGTAGGCGCTGTCACGAATGTCCCTGTTCCACGCATTCTTCATCATGTTCGTAGCTTCGTGGTTCCATGCTCTTACTTTTGCGGTGTAGTGAAAAACCTTACGGCCCTCGCACGTCCACTAACTGACCTAAAAGGAGACGTGCCGTTTACTTGGGGTACTCGACAAGCTGACACCTGCTCTCAGCTAATCGCCGCTCTAGCTACACCCCGTGTTCTTGCGCATTTTAACCCAGCTGCTCCCACAGATGTGCGCACAGACGCTAGTGGCAACAACATTGGTGAAGTTGTGGCGCAAAACCAACGAGGCATTGATCGTGTTATTTTTTTTTTCACCAAAACTTTACTCCTTCCACAAGTCTCTCCTTTTGGGAAATAGGTGGGCTCGAAAAAAAATCGGATCTATTCGTTTGAGAAGCTTCCAGCCGCCATTCACATGGCATAAAATAATAGCTTGAAAATACAAAAATATTTGTGCGCAATGTACAGTGATCAATCACTCTTGTATTCAAGACAGTGAATTCATCCTTCCATTACAGGATGTTACCAAGGCAAAAAAAAAAAACTCGAGAAATACTGTGCGACAAAGAATGCCTTAATTGCATAGTTCGCAGTTGTTTCTAAATTGATTCCGTATTGATGAAGTTCGCTTAACAGTCTTGTAAGCGTGTGACGAATCATTTGTTTTGTTAACATAAGGCATGTAAAGGGTGTTCGCCAGATATTATAATGCGTCAATTATAAGACCTTGTGAGGGGTGTCAACTCTGAAATCGCTCGTAGAAGTCCGCCTGAATCGTGTTCACACTTTATTGCTGGATTTAGTGGATACAAGTTATGTAGAGACACTAGATTGCATATTTTAAACATAGCTTTGGTCTCCGCAGTTATTGCAATGCACGCACTGTTCGTCTCAGCTGCACTGCGGTGGGAATTTCGGAGAATGTCGTTCATGGGAGGCTTTCTAGCAGGCCTTCCTTCGCCAAGGAAGCAAAGCGCTGTGCCGAATGCGTGCACTGAACACGTGAAGTCGCAGATGCCATTTCGGTGCGCGGTCGCTTTCAGTGCGTGTGCCGCTCAAGTAGCATGATGCCAAGCTGCAACGGCAGACAGCTGCAATATGTGTCTATTCGCTTAAGCATGTGCACTAGCTCAGAACCGTGGCCCAATACCAATGAAGTAATAACTAAGGAAGCTAATATAATAAAATGCTGGCGTTAGCACCGTAACTCAGTTTGAGCGGCTCGGGTATGGGCTGACGCTGAGACTGCCGGCCACATACATGCTAATGCCGCGAAAGCGTATTTCCAGACATGCCAATCAGTAAATACTGTGATTAAGTGTCTGTAGCCTTATAGAGTGTAGGAGCAGTGGCTGTTCATTTTTTTTCGGAGGAAGAACGATGCCACAGCAACTGCTTCGTTTGTGCCCATACATTTCTCTACAGTAACATATCATGGGACAACGGCTGTTTAAGCACCACTTTTTATATACAGTTCCCCATCTTATTGGCGTAACTGACGGTACCACGTCAGTATGTAAACTTTTTTTTGCTTGTTCTCTCAGCAACGCGTTCTGGAACTGTTTTAACCGCTCAATATGAACTTTCGCCTAATTAGGTGGCCGATGCATCATAAGAGATTGCTCTAAGTCCAGTAAGTTCCTGTTCTTGACAGTTTTCTAAAAAGATATCATCCACATGAACATTTAGAGACAACTGCATTTTTATGGTTAAGCTAAAATGGAGTGCACTCTCGACGAGATGATCCACAGGCTACTCTCAGCGAACGCAAGTGCCTTTTCAGCTATCTGAACACGAAAATAAAACAGGAAACAAACCCTAAACACACACACACAAAGCAAGCGAGACCGGCTGTTTACAGTCAGGTGACAGTGTAACTTAATGCGGAAAGCTGCGAGTTATATACCACCCAAACGATTTTGTCGTTTGCCAGCAGGTCGTTGCACAGTTTGTTGAAAATTCGAGTGTCAGGCCCTTGACCCTCATCACAATTCACCATTCATCGATAACAGCGGTGACCATGCTCGTGGACCGTGCGCTGCTCGGCTTAGTCTGACGTATTATTCTAGTGTTTGCTACCAAATTGCCGGGTCCGCCCGCCTTCAGCACCGTTCGTCGGGCAAAAAGCGCCCGCACTCCATGACCTATGCTGCATTCTTTAGCGAAGAACGCCATACGTACGCATCCAACGCTGTTCGGGTGCCAGAATTACGCACGAAGCTCAAAACAAAGCACCACACAAGCGAAACCCGTGTTACTCTACGAGACGGCGTATTTTCCATACAACCCAGCCAACTTCGTTGAGCACCACCAGGTTGCACCACGGTGCGTTCAAAACTTCAGCGCGTCAGCCCCATACCGAGCAACTTCTTGACAGTAGGACCGAGATGCTCTTCAACAAATACGGGCTTTTTAGTTTAGCGACAGTGTTATTTGTCGAGAGCCTAGTTTTCATAGCCCTAAGCAGAAAGGCGTCACGCTTTCAGCGGCCCTTATGCTGCACTATGGTGTTTCAACAAAAGGAATCATTCTTGATTTTCAGTCTATGGTAGACATCAATGTCATTTCGTGTTACGGGCTCATTCAGAGCTATACCCACTTGATTCAGTATCTAATGCAGATTCTCATTCCTCTCCTCCTCAATTCCCTTGATTTCCAAATTGCGATTTCTAGACTGTAGCTCGCTATTTTTGAGTTTAGTTTGATGATCCGTAACCTGTTTCACAGTCTTACCATAATCCTCTCTCAGTGTTTGGTGCTCTTTTTTTGATAGCTTCGTTCTCTTTTTGGATTGTACCATTTCTCACTTTACTTTCTTCAAACTGCTCATTTGGAAAAGCAAGACTTGCTGTGACTTCCTTGAACTTCTTTTTTTAATCACATTCGGTTTTAGATTTGTATTCTTTCATTTAGTTCCTTATCTCTTCTTCGAATGAAGTAGAGATGTTTGCAGAGGAAACCAAACGCACAGTAGACAATTATCCGGCACGAAAGCAGCAAAACAAGAAAAGAACAAAAAATGTATAAGGGAGTGATATACAGCCTGCGGCTACAAGACAGACGTATTTTCAGGCATCATATTGGCAGATCACTGTTGTTGCCAAGTGGCCCGGTGCACGATGACATCTGGCTTACGTAATCTTGAATGGCCCTCGGTGGCAGTACGGTGATGTGAGTCCAGCAGATACTGTCGCCACACGCCCGACGTAGGCACATGGATTTGCGGCGAAAATAAGCTGTGGCTTGGTTGATGGGCTTACGTGCGGCGACAAGAAAGACGTACTTGGAGGCGTGATCTTCGCTGCCACCGCTGCTGCCATCGAATACGCCAGTCATCTCCTTTCAAAATCTGAATGCAACTACTGTATTACAGACCGGGTATGCTTTGCCCTTGCCTGGGTGGTTTAGAAATTCCGTTCTTACTTGTACGGCCGTCCTTTCCGTGTTGTCCCGTACCATCACGCTTCCTGTTGGCTTTCTTCACTGAAAGACCCTACTGGGCGATTTGGTCGTTGGGCGCTACGCCTTCAAAAATCTTTTTACTTAGTTGTCTATCAGCTGAACCTCCTCCATCTGGACGCGGACTGCTTCTCCCGCTACCCTGTTAACCCACC
Source organism: Dermacentor andersoni (assembly GCF_023375885.2). NCBI lineage: Eukaryota > Metazoa > Arthropoda > Arachnida > Ixodida > Ixodidae > Dermacentor > Dermacentor andersoni. The sequence goes on along the minus strand of NC_092824.1, from coordinate 21,670,540 downwards.
AGAAGTGTCATACATCGAGACTAGCTCCTGCATAATGTCTATGTGTATGTTTCTCCAGATTGGTGAGGAACAACATGCTGATGCTTATTTGCCATCACTTACTGACCGTCTCGAATCTACACCTAATAATGCGTCCCTACGTATGTTCGTGCTCTTCAATGGCACAGTTGCCCGTCGTAACGTCCAGCCAGATGGCCCTGAGCTACTTCCCGTTGTACTCAAACATTTGCCTTCCCGGCTCCTGCATGAGCTTCAGGAAAAAACAACTGCTGCTCACCTTTGCCAATTGCGCACGTACGATCGTGTCCGGTGCCGCTTGTTTTAGTGCTGTGTGGCCAAGTCTGTACGACGTTAGATGGGTTCCTGAGATAAATATCAACGTCGGAAACGACCTACTGCACTCCCTTATGGACTGCTTCAATTGCTTTCCTCCCGACCGAACCATTCTTCCGTGATGGTTTAGATCTTTCCTGAGCGAAAATCCTGGATATCCCACTATCTATATCCCACGAAACTAATAAGCTCTTGTTTTTTATAGATGTTTTAAATTGTAAGTTTCCTGCGTGCAGTATATAAATAAGGTGTCAACCCCTGGCGCTACGAGCATTCTGTTCACGCGTTTGATAAGGTCTTTTCCTGGGCCTCCAAGAATAATTCACTGTAGAGTGACAAAGAAATAACCGATAAACGAGGTATTTGTATAGTTTCTTACGTTACAACTCATTGAAATATTACAGTGAAAAATGCACTCATAGGAAACGGAAAGATTGAACCACTTCCTTTAGATATCCCCGTACTAGTCCATCTGGTGAATTCTCTTCACTGTAGTCAATAACACGAGAGGCCTTTTACTATTTACTATGCCCATGTACATATCACAACTATATCTCGTTAGTTCTACCATCGAATTCATCGTAATAACTTGCATAGTAACTATAATAACACGTAAAACATGTCATCAGCAACTGCACACCTATCAAAAGAAATGATGCGCATCGCAATAACGTCACCAATTACCCGTATATAGTGGATGCGCTGCCATTTTTTGTGAAGTGCTTATCTAACTTCCTCTTTTTCAGAACCTTGGCACCCTGAAGGACGTTCTGTGTTCCGCACAGCAGTTATAGCGTGCCATGTTTAAAAAAGAATTATCGAAGAACACAAAACATGAAATCACGCTTCCTGTAAGGTTCAGCTCTAATAATTGGACTAATGAGTAAGAATGCGTATAAGACCCCGCTGAAATAATCAAACGTTACTGAGGGCTGGATGGGGTCTTCATCTTCGAGGTACCTGCTTATTACAATGACAATGAGCCCAATATCTCCACAGAAACTCTGTATCAACTGCATTAACGAGGAGGGCATTCCAGAAGCTACCGAGATGAGTACGCTACTTTCTACTCGATGATAACTCTGTGGGCCTGAGGCTGTAAACAAGAAGCAAAGAGCCCAGGAAAGACATTCGGATCGATCCATAATGTTGTTTGCGGAAGGCAGTGGAGAAGCAATCGGTAGAGTCGGGTGCAGCCGAATCCAGCAAAGCAGTAACATCTTGTCAGTCTTGTTTCGCTGCAACGTTTGTTGCTTAGTTCGGTCTGTCACTTACTTCTTTCTACCTTTCCTTCTTTCTTTCTTTCCTTCTTTATTTCGCGCTTTCTTTCAATATTGCCTTTCCACATGATGAAAAAGCGGATGTTATGGTTGAAACTGCTCTCCTATAAGGCAGAAGCATTGACTGCAAAGAAGCAGAGGCCCTGGGGGCACAGCACTCACACGAGAGAGGCGTAATAATCGAATAGAGCCGGATAAGAGAAGGGCTTAATAAGGCAAGACTCCGAGGAGCACCTCTGTCAGCTTCGGTACAAAGACTTGTGGATGACGAAGAGGCCATGGGTGACCCCTGGCGTCTTCAGGCACAGAGCATTTAACGAAGTGCTAGGAAGGTTATTGGCTGACCTCTCAGACGCAGATGGCGCCCATGTGCTAAAGAATTAAACGTAAGTTGAATGAACCGGCGCAGATGGTCTGATGAGGCTCGTCCAGAAATATCGTTCTTGATGCGGTCGGGTGAAAGCTAGCATCGGATGGCTATTGCTGCACGTATGCCATTTTGTAACTTTATATATTGCCTGGTCTTCTATTGAAGTTTCTTGCTAAGCTTTTTATTCAGGAAATATTATGTACTGCTGGTAAGTGTGCCTACGTTGTTTCGTAATTTCTTTTGAAGGAAGTGTAGGGCTGACCAAAGGGATGTCAATGTGGCATCATGATGATTTTTACGTTCTCTAGAAAGTGGTGATACTTAAAGGTAAATAGCTGGGGACTCAGTGCGCTATAAATTTTTAATTATTTTAAAGGGTTCATGATCGTACACTCACAGACTTTTCTGACCATGTCCAATTAGCGTTGACATGCCTTACTTATTAGTTGATACACGGAAAATAGAAAAAATTGGGAGTCAGACTGTTTGATTGAACGCCAGTTTCTTTGCACACCTGCCCAATTCTGTAACCAAAATGCTACAGTCACACGCACACTTCACTCTTGCTGACGCAAAGCATCTTTGAGGTACAATTTGCGTGAGCTTAACGTGTTACGTCTGTGCGATAAGACCGCTTCGCATAGATTTCAGCCTTCGATATGTATCATATTTATAAATACTATTGTGATAAAACACAGACCTAAAAGGCTTGCCTAGCTAGACATAGGCGTAATCGGAAATGAAGACGGGATATTGGGTTTGCGCCAAACAGTATGGTGTCTGGTGGCACTGTTTTTGTATATACACCATGAATATTACATTTTGTCCGTGTCTCTCCATAGGTAATTTTTGGGGGGCAGTTCGCAATCAACATTGTCGCACGGCAGTTCCGCAGTGGTCTCTGTATAGATCGAGCTTGCCACCATGCCACTAAGAAAAAAAAATCAGCATTCGCTACGACTCATGAGTCTGTTCTACTTGTCATGCTTTCCCAGGATCGTTACACTTATCTGTTTTCCGGCCTAGATGGTGCTGACTTCGAAGAGTGGATCGAGTTTCATGCACGCATCAACTATTTCTACAAGCGGGATTCCCTAATAATTCTCGCTAACGCCGCTTTTTCCCCTGATCTACCACACCCACGAAAACTAACTGATGGGCTGGCATACGGTGACCCCTTTGGGTGCACCAATCTCAGAAAAAGAAACCTTCCCATTTATGTTCAGAGTTCTTCAGAAGTTTAATACATAAAAAAGATCTTGCGTCTTTCACGCACAACTGAGAGGATGTCTGAATCAGAGAAAGGTGGTGCACATATTGAAAACTATCGCAGACAACGCTTTCAACTAATTGGCTTTTGTCAACGTCTTCAATATTTACACGATTGTCCTAGAAGGCCGCCTCTTCGAAGAAGCTAGGAGCCGCAGTATCGTGCCCCACATCATGTGCCTGCCCAACTGACTGATTCAGAGATTGAGTCCAAATACATAGGCAGGTTTTGTATTGGCTGGAGCCAGTACCAGAAAGGAAAAACAATTTTTCGTCATTGCTGGCAAACCACAGCAAGTTGAAAATCCAAACAAACGGGCTTCTGCTAAGAGGAGAGGAGCACACAACGTACTGAAATTGAATAGAGCCACAGATTGAGTGCACAGTGGCTTCGATTCACACAGTACACAATGTCAAAGCTTTGTTTCCTTGCCACCATTTGGCATAACTAGTAAAGACCGCATTGGTCATCCCTATCAAGTAGCCCGACCACGTGCGCATGCTACCACTCTTGCGTCATCATTCCTTCCACACTATGCCCCGGACTGGAAAAGCCTTTTTCGCGACATCACCCCAATCACAGGTCCATCTACATTTTTGAACTTAATAACTACCATGATTAACAGCGAGTAAACGCGTACCTAAAGCTGTGTTCCTTGTGTATTTCATTTGATTTACATTTTTTACCCGCCCCTTATGTAATAGCCCCAATCCTGGGGGGCCCTTAAGATAATAAGGTGAAAGTTAAACAAAGACCACTCACGCACACAAATGCGTGCACCGATATTAAAGGGGCAATCCAGAAGGCTTAGCCTGAGGAGAAAATTTCTAATGACAAGTTAATAATATAAAGTGGCGCACTCAGTAAATATTAAGGGAATTCATAAGTGCCAGTTAAGAGTCACTCACCATGGAATGAGTTCATCGCTCAGGCAGAAGGATAATATATAAAAACAGAGAAGCAAACGAAAGCTGTGGTTCTCATGACACCAGTCCTCATAATCATCATCAGCCTATTCTTATGTGTCCTGCAGGACGACAGCCTCTCCCTGCGATCTATGATTACCCCTGTTCTGCGTCAACTGATTCCAACTTGCACCTGCAAATTAGCTAAATTCATCAGCTTACCCAATTTACTGCGGTTCTCCACTGCACTTCCCTTCTCTTCGCTCCCATTCTGTAACTCTAGTGGTCCACTGGTTATCCATTCTATGCACTACATGACAAGCCGAGCTGCATTTTCTCTTAATGCCTATTAGATTATGGGCTATTCCGGTGTGCTCTCTGGCGCACACCGCTCTCTTCCGGTATCTTAATATTACGCCTGACATCTTTCGTCCCATCGCTCCTTGCGCGGTCCTTAACTTGTTCTCTAGCTTCTTTGTGAACCTCCATGTTTCTTCTCCACACGTTAGCACCGGTAGAATGCAGTGATTCTACTCCTTTCTTTTCAGTGATATTGGTAAGCTCCCAGTCAGGAGCTGGCAATGCCGGCCGTATGCACTCCAACCCATTTTTATTTTTTTTTATTGAAATTCTGCTGTGAATTTGCTTTACATGATAAGGGTAACCTGCGAGTCACTGACCTAAATAAACGCACTCCTTCACAATTTCTACACGCTCAACAGCGATACTGAACTCTTGTTTCCTTGCCGGGCTACTGAGCATTAACTTTGCCTTCTGCCTATTAATCTTCAACCCCACTCTTACACTTTCTCTGATAAGATCCTCAATGATTAGTTGCAATTCGTCCCCAGTGTTGCTGAACAGGAAATGTGATCTGCAAACCGAAGAGTGCTGATATATTCGCCGATGATCATCACTCGTAAGCGACTTACCAATATATTAACTTCAATATTTCTTCGAAGTATGCAATGATAGAACTGGAGAGATTATGTTTCCTTTCCTCACCTGTTTCTTGATAGGTAATTTTCTACTTTTCTTCTGGATAACCAAGGTAGCAGTAGAAGCTTTGTAGATATTTACCAAGATATTCACGTACCTCTTTGATCACGTAATGCCTCTATGACTGCTGCTGTCTGTACTGAGTGAAATGCCTTTTTATAATCTATGAAAGCCACATAGAGAGGTTTATTGCACTCTGAAGATTTCTTGATTATCTGATTGAAAACATTAATGCGATCCATTGTGCAATATTTCTTCCTGAAGTCGGCCTGTTCATTGGTTGACTGAAGTCGAGAGTTGCATTTATTGTATTGGAAATTATTTTTGTCAATATTTTATACAATGCTAAACGGAAGCTGATGGGCCTCTAATTTTTAAAATCTTTTACGTCTCCCTTCTTCTGGATCGGCATAATGTTGGCATTCTACTAGTTCTACTGCACACTTAAAGTCCTGAGCCATTGCGTATAAAGTGCTGCAAGCTTTTAAAGCATGATATCTCCTCTATATTTCATTAAATCGACTTTGATTTCATCTTGTCGTGCCGCTTTTTTCGGTCCATGTCTTGCAAGGCCCCTCTAACTTCATCTCTAGCTATAGAAGGAGCCTCACCCGCCGTGGTTGCTCAGTGGCTATGGTGTTGGGCTGCTGAGCACGAGGTCGCGGGATCAAATCCCGGCCACGGCGGCCGCATTTCGATGGGGGCGAAATGCGAAAACACCCGTGTGCTTAGATTTAGGTGCACGTTAAAGAACCCCAGGTGGTCAAAATTTCCGGAGTCCTCCACTACGGCGTGCCTCATAATCAGAAAGTGGTTTTGGCACGTAAAACCCCAAATATTATTATTATTAGAAGGAGCCTCTGTATCTTGTTCACTACTACTTCAAATGAAGGGGGTGTGACTGCTCTGGTTACTGTACAGGTCAGTACAGAATCCTCCCGCAGCTTTTACTCCATCTTCGAGATTCCTGATGTGAATACTCTGGTTGTCTTGAAGAGAATGCCTCTTGGCTTGTTCTATGCCAAATTTTCGTCTCACTTATTTCATGCTAGGCCAATTTTTTACTTTTTTCTCAGCCTTTATCACGTTGTGATTTCAAATATCTCTTACGTTCTCAATCTTGATCAATTTTGGCAGTTCCCCGAATTCTCTCTGATCACTTGAGTTGGACACTCTCATGCTTCGTCGTTTCTTCGTTATGTACTTCGTTACTTCGAAGAGCTTACCTACTGGTTGCCTTGGTGCCTTACCTCCCACTTTGATTGCTGCTTCCTAACCCCAGCCTAGTTACAGTTTCATGCATTACCACTATGTCATCTTCATCTCTCTATTCTAAGGCTGCATATTTGTTTACGAGCACCAGCTTGCATGCATTGTTTTGCTTTTACCCTTACTGCGTGTAGGTTGGACTGTTTTTCGAATAATTTTACTTTCTCTCCTCATATTGAGGGAAATCATAGACCACACTAACCTATAATCTCTGCACTTTACTGTACCTAACGCTTCAATATTCTGTACTAAGCTGGGATCGAAGAGAGCATGAAATTGATTTCATTTCTTGTTTCTCCATTAGGCCTTTCTTAGGTCCCTTTGCTGTTGCTACTCTCCCTGAAGAAGATATTCAGTATTCGTAGCTTACTCCTTCTCTGGTGTAATCTCTCCTCTGGTGTTCTTCAAATCGATGCCATAGTTGCAAATTGCTCTTTAACCAGCCTGCTTTTGCCTACTTTTGCATTGAACTCGCCCATTATTACAGTAAACTGAGCTTGTACTTTTTATCGTTAATTCAACATCTTCATGCAATTGTTCTGTTTCTTCATGATCGTAACTAGATGTGGGAGCATATGCTTCTGCTACCTTTATCCTTAACCTCATGTTGAAATTTATTACAACTTTAATGCTGTAAAATCCACTAATATTTGCCGCTATGTTCTTAGGGATTAGGAATTCTACCTCGTATTGTTTCTCTAGCACAAGATGTGGCCCGCAGTCAGTACTGTATAAGCCTCACCAGTTCGTCTAACCTCACTAAGGCCAATAATCGCCCACACAATTCCTGACAAGTCCTCATTGAGTACTCCTCAGCTAGCTTCACTCGTGAGGGTTCGTCTGTTGAACACTGCCAAAACGTTTACAAGAAACGAGTAAGAGTAAGAGTATTAAAAAGAGGCCACAACTACTCAATTGGTGAAGTCTTTCAAATAAAATGAAATCAAAACTTCATTTCAACATTCGGGACACAAAGGCCCTTGGCCAAATAGCCCCTGCATAAGCTTGACTAGGACCCCGTCCAGGTACAAATGAGAGGGACAGGCAGATACCGCAATTCGAAAGTACATTTACCGCAAACAAAATAAGAAATTGTGCATATTAACCCCCAAAAAATCTCTGACATGTTGTGCGTACAGATCCAATAGAAATATTATTGCAATAAATGGTGTGTAACGTTAATAGCGACAATCAATACAGTACATGTCCATAAACGCAACATCGGCGTAAGGGTAGAATATGTAACGAAAATATTATTGAAATGAACTGGATCACCCTGTATAAAAAAAGGTACAACAAACATTATTTCAACAATAGCACACGAAAGTCAGTGAAGCGCCGTAAAGAAAATGATGCACCAAGTGTGAGTTCAACAACGTTCAAAAACGTTATGAAGAGCCGTTTTCCATATTTTAAGATGGTTAGCTGGTTCAAGTGAAAGAGTGTGGCCAAAGAAAAGGAAACTGCAAAAAGCACTAAACCAAGCCGAGAAAAAGGAGAAAAGGAGCATTTATTCTTTCAAAAATGATTCATCGACGACAGCGCATTTGTTTGGGATAATGAAAGGAACTAGGTGGCCTCGGTCCCCTATACCGCTAGTATTCTACCAGCAACTCGAAGCCGCACTCATTGAAATGACTAACAGTTCTTAATGTAAACACAGGGTGTGCTGTTAGGAAAGCTTAAGCATTAGAAAAGCCGAAAACTATATGATCACCCCGACATCGTCGCCCTTACCAAAATCTGGTGATCATAAAAAAATGCAGCCATAGAACAGCAGCCTAAAACTGCCCGGTGGCGTAGACCTGCTTATTTAGTAGCCTCAACCATTTGTCTTCTTAGTCCGTTGTTTCCGATTTTCAGGCTGTGTGATCATTCTACTATACTTGTCGCTATTGCAGAAGTCCTCTTTCTGGCCATGGATGGATGGAAAAACTCATGCGGACGACCGCACTTGCACATCCGCACATGCGAAAAACGCATGTGCGGACGATTCCGTGCTAGATGGCCATCAGCTCATGGCTGACGGCGACCTGGGTGGCCCAATCCACGACCCTGGTCTGGATGGCCGGGTATGAGCTGGCCAACACGGTCTCCCTGGACATGAAAAGGCATTCGCTGTACAGGAATTTATGTAAAACAATACTATGAATCATTTTTTTCTCATGTAACACCTGTTTGCCTGCTATTGGCTGGAATACAATGCACCACAATTTACAGTGTTCCAATGCATCCATTGGTTTGATACTAAACTACAAGTTTCAACAAGTAGTCCTAACAGGCCGCCATTGGAATCTGAAGCTTGCAACATTTCACACTCGAACGTTATCTAGTCAGGCACGTCTAGCAGTGCTATTGGAGGAACTAGAGGGCAGTAAATGGGATATAGTAGGGCTCAGTGAAGTTAGGAGGACAAAACAAGTATATACACTGCTAAAAAGCGGGCACGTCCTGTGCTACCGGGGCTTAACGGACAGACGAGAACTAGGAGTCGGATTCCTGATTAATAAGGATATAGCTGGTAACATACAGGAATTCTATAGCATTAACGAGAGGGTGGCAGGTCTTGTTGTGAAACTTAATAAGAGGTACAAATTGAAGGTCGTACAGGTGTACGACCTTCAATCGACATCCAGTCATGATGACCAGGAAGTCGAAAGCTTTTATGAAGACGGGGAATTGGCGATGGGTAAAGTCGAAACAAAATACACTATAGTGATGGGCGACTTCAATGCTAGCGTAGGCAAGAAGCAGGCTGGAGACAAGTCAGTGGGGGAATATGGCATAGGCTCTAGGAATAGCAGGGGAGAGTTATTTGTAGAGTTTGCAGAACAGAATAATGTGCGGATAACGAATACCTTCTTGTACGTGGAGTACGTGGAGTGGAGGAGCCCGAATGGCGAGATTAGAAATGAAATAGACTTTATACTCTGCGCTAACCTTGGCATCATACAAGATGTGGACGTGCTCGGCAAGGGGAGCTGCAGTGACGATAGGATGGTGAGAGCTCCAATTAGCCTAGACTTGAGGAGGGAGCGGAAGAAACTGATACATAACAAGCAGATGAATGAGTTAACGGTAAGAGGGAAAATAGAGGAATTCCGGATCAAGGCAAAGAACAGGTACTCGGCTTTAACTCAGGCAGAGGACGTCAGTGTGGAAGCAATGAACGACAATCATACGGGCATCATTAAGGAGTGTGCAATAGAAGTCAGTGGTTACTCCGTTAGACAGGATGCCAGTAAGAAACGTCAATCTATGAAAGCCTCTAAGCCTACAGTTAGAATAGAACTGGCAGAACTTTCCAAGTTAAGCAACAAGCGTAATACAGCTGGCATAAGGAAGTATAATATGGATAGAACTGAACATGCTCTCAGGAACAGAGGGAGCCTAAAAGCAGTGAAGAAGAAACTAGGAATAGGCAAGACTCAGATGTATGCGTTTGGAGGCAAAGCCGGCAATACCATTACTAAAATGGATGAGATAGTTCAAGTGGCTGAGGAGTTCTATAGAGAGTTATACGGTAGCAGTGGCGCCCACGACGATAATGGAAGAGAGAATAGTCTAGAGGAATTTGAATTACCACAAGTAACGCCGGAAGAAGTAGGGAAAGCCTTGGGAATTATGCAATGGAGGAAGGCAGCTGGGGAGGATCACATAACGGCAGATTTGTTGAAGTATGGTGGGCAGATTGTTCTGCAAAAAGCTTACCACCCTGTACACGCTATGGCTCATGACCTCCAGCGTACCGGAATCTTGAAAGAACGCTAGCATAATCCTAATCCATAAGAAAGGGGACTCCAAAGGTTTGAAAAATTACAGACCAGTCAGCTTGCTGTCCGTTACCTACAAAGTATTTACTAAGGAAATCGCAAATAGAATCAGGAACACCTTATATTTCTGTCAACCAAAGGACCAGGCAGAATTCCGTAAAGGCTACTCAACTATAGACCAATTCATACTATCAATCAGGTGATAGAGAAATGTGCGGAATATAACCAACCCTTATATATAGCTTTCGCTGACTACGAGAAAGCGTTTGTTTCAGTCGAAACCTCATTAATCATTCAGGCATTACGGTATTAGGGTGTAGACGAGCCGTATGTAAAAATAATGAAAGATATCAATAGCGGCTCCACAGCCACTGTAGTCCTCCATAAAGAAAGCAACAAGTAGTATGCTATCTTGCGCGCACACAAAAAAGGGCTGATAACATCACTGACCAATTATTTGTTAGTGACAACTTCTCATTGGATCTAATAAACTGAGAAGCCACAGAAGCCATGTGAGATGGTAACATACCAAAAAGTCGGCTCTCACTCCAGTGCATTGCAACAACCTTTCGAACACGATAGAAAACTCGACCGACACGTAGACTGAAGAACTAGTAAGTGAGCCAGCCCACTGCGTATATTTAATTTTCTTCGTGTGAGTCCCTGTGAGCTTCCTGTAAGCCCCCCCCCCCCCCCTCGCGCATACGAGCAGATGCAGATGCTACAGCGCCCCTGGATTGACCGCAAGCCGGAAATAGACGAAATGTGCATGCTCTTGAATATGCAAGGAAATGGTGGGCTCTGAGAAAGCTGCGCTGTCGCGATGCTGGTGGGTGATGGTTGTGTCGAGGCAGACTTGAAGCGATCTGTAGAGACTGTCTCTTCGCGTCCACGCTGTGTAATCAAGAAAGCCGTGGAGGAACGCCGCTTAACCAGAAAAGGTCCGTCATAGGCCGGCACCATGCACACCTGTGTGCCGTCTCGCCTAACAAATATTTATGGTGGACGCGAGGTCTTTCTCTTTCGCCCTTAACAGTGGTTACTTGGGACTAGAACCTGACCGACTCTCGCATAATTCTCGAGTTATGCGCCTCGATTCGCCTCCCTGATATCGAACAGCTGCGATTTCAGCTGCCGCTCTATCGAACATAATCCCCAAGACTTGTTTCTACAAGCCAAAAGCCCATTACACCCTACACCGTATTACCTTGCAGACAACCCGCTACTACAAAGTAATCTGGTAGTTACAACCGGAGATGGTAAACGAGCTGTCCAGCGCCGTCACGTAGCCTTTCGGCGAAAATGACGTCTCAAGATAATACAAGTTTTCAAGGTAGCGCCACTCCTCCCTTCCTGCTCGTTTCCTCCTCCGTCTTTTTGCAGAAGCGCCTCCAAGAAAGATCGAAACTAATCAGGGCATGCAGAAAATTTGGAAAATTTGTTATGTAATTTCACATCGGTTATATTTACTTCTTTCAAAACGGCATTGTTTGACAAGCAGAAAAAGTATGAATTTAGTTTCTAGAGCAATGTATATTATATAAAGAAGCATAATCTGTGCAGTCGAAGTGCCATCCGCGTGCAGGCTGTACTTTACACCACTAGCCACGACGGCTCGCATGCGTCTGCTTGGATTCAAATTCGCCCTTGTTATTTGCTCTCCACCAGACGGCAAAAAGTAAATGGTGGAATCAGCCATCCCTTAGTCTCACCTCAGGGTGAGGGCAAGAGATTAGGTATGTTTTGTCGTTGTTATTGAGATCAGCGTTTTGCTTTGGCACTGTTACGCCTACACAGTCGATGCCGAGGTCTAAAAGTGGTTTGCTTTTAACTTAGCAGGTTGCGCCATGGCCTAAGCGCTGGTCTTGCGTTGACAATGCGGAATGCTTTAAAAGCCTAATAATTCACTGCATTACAGTTTTACTGCTCTGATCTTGTACGGTAAAGCAATGACAATATGATGAGGGAATGTCAACAAGATGCTGGACGAATTCAGAGGGACGTTCGGCTAAGCAAACCTCAAGAAACTGCTGAACAAGAGTAATGCAATACAAACAAATCTCAAGCGTTTAAATTAGAGAGACCGGTAGTTAAAGTGCCGAAACTTCTGCTACTGGGATGTGTCACCAATGCTGCCTGATCTCACCTACAGCCTGATCATACAACCTTTTCGGGCTCGGGCGCATGCTACGTTTCACCTTAAAGACAGTGTTGTCTTGAGTGAAATTTATTCCATCTCGCGAGCGGTGTTTACTAGAGGAAAAACCACGAGGTATGGGAACACAGGTGCTTGTCCAAGGTTAATATAATTTGCGTGTCTGCTAGTGCGCCACAATTGCCCAGTGTGGAGGCACGAAGGAAGCTGCGGACACTTCGGATGTTACAGGCGTCGCTAGGAGGCGAAAAAGATGCGGACTAAAGCAGTTAATGTTTTTGCCTTCCTCATTCGCCGAGTAGCCGGTAGCTTCCGCTGAGTTCTACGAACGTCTGATATCGAATACTAGAGTGCATGGTATAACTCGTCACCTACAGCGCAAACATAGACGGAGGACAAAAAGGACGACGTAGACAAGCGCTGTCTTAAAGACTGACGGTAGATCCTTGCCTGCCTCATCCATTCGGAGCGCATGATTTTACACACCCTTTTTCCATGCCCTGCAGACGGAAGAAATCCACCGAAGACCGTAAGAACCTCGGCGGGTAGTTGTCCAGTCCGGCTATGAATGCAGTAAGTCAGGATGCGCGCCTGGCAAAGGGCAAAGGTTGTCAAGGTGACAAGGACGGATGGGTGAAGACAAACAGTGTTGGCGATGCCCGACGAACTAGAAATGTACTGAAGCAAGGTCTGACTACGGGCTAGTTGGAATTCCATGGTATAACTCGTCACCTACAGCGCAAACATAGACGGAGGACAAAAAGGACGACGTATGGGACGACGGGCATCGCCAACACTGTTTGTCTTCACCCATCCGTCCTTGTCACCTTGACAACCTTTGCCCTTTGCCAGGCGCGCATCCTGACTTACTGCATTCATAGCCGGACTGGACAACTACCCGCCGAGGTTCTTACGGTCTTCGGTGGATTTCTTCCGTCTGCAGGGCATGGAAAAAGGGTGTGTAAAATCATGCGCTCCGAATGGATGAGGCAGGCAAGGATCTACCGTCAGTCTTTAAGACAGCGCTTGTCTACGTCGTCCTTTTTGTCCTCCGTCTATGTTTGCGCTGTAGGTGACGAGTTATACCATGGAATTCCAACTAGCCCGTAGTCAGACCTTACTAGAGTGCAGTTTGCGGTTTTATGCAGTTGCCACTGTGCACACTTAAGCTCTGTTTCGTGGCTACGACTACGCTTTACGTTCGGCAAAACTCCGAGTGAATCATTCAAGCATGCGCACCTCTTACGAACCCTTTGCGAAATAATAAATGTCACCTCTAGCCCTTTAATTAAGTCAGGTGCAAGCAATACACCAATCACACACGCGAATGAAGGATATTAGAAAGAGCAAGCGCCAAAGTGAGGAGGACGGCGCATGGATCAATGATTGTCGCTACCTTGGAAGCATATTTAGGGACCTTAGGCTGTATGCAAGGATGGATGTTATGAGCATCCCTTCGGGAACGGGGCGGTTGGTTGAGTTAATAAGCTCTTGGTATTGTACTGCCTAATGTCGTAACTAGGTAAAAAAAGAAAGAAAATGCACGATGAATTCCCACAACCAAATTTTCTGACCACGTATTGCGAACTTTGTTTTTGTACGTCTCCGTTTTTTGTCGTTTCCCTACTTCCACCAATCATCCAATCGCCTCTTAATGAACACTATTGTAGACATGATTACTTTCCTCCTGCTCTCGCTGAATCCAAGAGCTTCAAGGAGTCCAGTGGTGCCTAAATTAATCGCTGGGCAGATATCTTCACATTCTAATAAAATATGCTCCATTTTTTAGCCAGCTTTACCGCAGCAAGCACATGTTTCTTCTTCCTTACCATATCTCGTTTTATAAGTGCGTGTTATGAGGCATCCTGATCTCGCTTCGAAAGGCAATGAGCTTCCATTTGAGTTATCATAAATTGTTTCTTTCTTGGTGAGATTTTTTTCCTCTTAAGTAGTTACGCATGTCAGGTTTCTCTTACGTTGCCACCACCCATGAGATTTATTTCATCTTCTCTGACTTTCCACTTCGCGTTCCTTGTTGCGGTGTTGCTGACCCTTCAGGCCGAATATTTACTGGTATGCTTCCTTGTTGTTTTCCTCCAATGTGAAACAATTTTTTTTCTGCACAAATACCTCAACACTCTCGTAGCCCATTTACTTTCTTCCATATTCCTCAGTCATACTTCATAGTCAATTTTACTTTGAGCTTCCGTCACTTCAAAACTCGTCCCGCCCATATCACCTTGCACAGCTTCATTTGTAGTCTTCCCGTGACCACCCAATGCGAGGCGTCCTGCTGACGTTTGGTTGCCATCGAGTCCAGCTTGTACCCATGATTTCAAGCAAACAACCGCCTTTCCAAAAGTATGTTCTGGAACCATTATTCATTTACGCATTCCCCGGAGCTCCTCGTACCTATTTTATCCCCGTAGCGCTCCCTGCTTCATTATTTCTGCATTTCTATTCCCCTTTATACAGGTGAAAACTTATATGGGCGCTCCCTGGCATCTGAGCACACGTGGGTGCTGGTCTCCAAAACAAAGTTAGTGTCCTTAATCTTGAAAAGCAGAAATTTAGGGCATAATAACCTATGTACAGCATCAATACCAACAATTTTGCGCAATTTTCAGAGATTTTTGCATTCATGAGAACTATCTCTGGCTTCATTTGAACCTTATAGTCTCTCACTTTATGCATAATTTGATCCCAATAAAATGTAAAATATGACGAAATGACAACCCGTCGATAACCCGCGAAATAATTTATGTCAAGCATAGACTAAAATCTTTGCCGGCGTAACTCAGGATCTCTAGGTTAACCCGCTCTGCAAAAGTCACAACCATCTGGTGCTGTCGCGGAACTCGAGATAAAATGAAAGCTTGCGAAGCGTAAGTATTTCATCAAACGTTAGCTGGCTTCTTTAAAAAAAAGCTACCGTAATCGGTTTTGGAACTTTCTCGCACGCCCATCTGCAGAACCGCATCACTCAAGTGATGAAAAATTGGCACTCACTGAGAAATTCAACCAGCATTTTCGCTCAATTTCTAATAAAGTTAAAGCCATGCTTTTTGTTCTACCGTTGTGATTGTTTCCCGCTATTGATAACAAGCTATAAATCACTCAAGAATATTTTATAGTTACTTGCGCTGGACGTGAAGAAAGCAAACCATCGCAACCACATCTCGAATGAGTTCTTAAAGGGGTAAGCGTGATGGAAGAGTAAATATCTTGACCTATTTATCGCAAAACCGCTCAACGTCGGAACTACCTGAAGACGAGGTAGTGAGTAAAATTTTACAGTGCGGCTAGATGGCTGAACATTGCGCATGGCATGCATTTTGGCGGTAAATCCTTATTTGGTAGATCAAAAGAGATGTCCACCAATTCCAATAATATGACTAGAGAAATTGTTGAGGCGTTCGCAATGAACGGAAGCAATAATTCTGCAAGCTGCTCATCAATTTCGCTGTGAAAAAAATGAAACGGTGTTCCTATCAAAGTAGCGGTGTGTGACGGATGATTATGCTGAAATGTAATCTATCCTGTTACGGTAGTTTTCTTCCCCTGGTGTCTTCTTGCACTACTTTGGTATATATGCTGAGCTATGCACAATAAACAATCAGTTGCTAGTAGGGCTGTGTCTTCGTCACCTCTGTATACCTGCATGGTTTTTTCGCGCAGTACCTCAAGTTATGCGGCACAAACTAACCTACCAGTCTGTTCTTTTGAAAGAAGAACAATATGCAATCGTTGATTGAGGGAGCAGTGAAAAGGCAAAGGCACACCTGATAATGTTCCAGAACCCGTCGTACCCCACTGACATGTGACAAAGCGCTAGGTGCAAGGAATTTCACATAGCCGCACAGAGAGCTACCAAAACATTTAGTAAATGGGGGCCCCAGACATATATAAGTACAAAAAGACATCATATAGAAGCGTCATGCTCAAACAATTTGACAGCGTACAATCGCGAAATAATATTTCACTGATCAAGGACACAAGATTCAATATGAAATATGGATGGATGTGAGTTTTATAACAATATAGCACATGGAAAGAAATATGCACAAATTTGATATCATAAATAGGTAGTATTGGGTATCTATTCAAATATGGCCTGTAGGAGTACTTGCTGTTGGCCCCAGTTGCTCCATGTCAAATACTAAAAAATTTTGTGTCAAGAACATGGTAAGAAAGAGGGAAGGACATAAGGAGGACATCCTGCTTTTACGTCCTCCGCTTTCTAGAATTTTGTTTTAGGCTCTAGATTCATTATTGTATAGTATAGCTGAAACCTTGCTCTAGGCAAATTATCAGCGTAATATGTGGCATCAAACTCATATAGCACTTTCAGCATGAAATATTTATTTACGCGTGTATTTCATTGGTCATTTTTTTTTCATT
This sequence comes from Dermacentor andersoni, assembly GCF_023375885.2. Classification (NCBI taxonomy): domain Eukaryota; kingdom Metazoa; phylum Arthropoda; class Arachnida; order Ixodida; family Ixodidae; genus Dermacentor; species Dermacentor andersoni. Next base: position 21,653,785 of record NC_092824.1, on the reverse strand, counting down.
CACTGCTGAATAGCAAACCCAAATATACGAATTTTGTTGTGTATAGTTTGAAAGTAATTTCTCAATTAAGGACTTCAGTGAAATCTCGTTGGGGTGGAGCTTGTTTTTATGCTTGCATACATAGTTTTATCCAGCTAGAACACAGAATATGCTCTACACCACACAGGAACGAAAAAGTTTTTACCGGGGCTGTAGGTCATCAAAGCAAAAATAATTTTCGTCATGAAGTGCTCTATAATCAGCAGGCAGCATTTTGAAACTTCACTTTTCACCTTGACTGCCTTCAGATGGTTGATCCTCATCTGACTCATGCAAATTATGGGGTGTATCGAGAACTTAGTGACAATATCGCCTAAGAAATTGGATCGACTTTTTCTTCATCATCGTTGCCTCCAGCATGCGATACTTTGCAATCGCCAAGTTGTACGAACATTTTATGTCCCTTATCGCGCAGCGTGAGTCGACAACTAAGCGCCTTTGTCACTAAGCAAAACAAGCAAGGCCTAATTCCAGGAGCGGAAATGTACATACAAGCAGCTGTAGTGTACGAGGATGCGCTAGCACCTCACATGAGACGTGACGACCACTTAGCCCTCGTGTACTCAAACTGGGAGGCAAGTTATTATATATTCGGTGACTCGCCTACGCAGGTGCGTCAAGTGTACTGAATAATTTTTACTTCTATGTGGAGGTGAACATACTCTCCTAAATCCCCATCATGCCGCACAGGAGGGTCGGTAAGTAAAAAACATAAATAAGGGTCCTTAGTTCGGTTAGCGTCAAACTCGTCCTCCTTCACATTTGTTTTCTCGCCCTGTCGTTCTGATAAACGCCAAAGCGCGAAAGAAAATGGATCTCCATAGTGGTAAAGATATCATACACGCTGTTAGAGTTTCATTTTTTGTTGTTGATGGTGTCAGCAACAGGTATTTTTGTTGAGTCTTCATTTGACAACACAATGAGCGAAATGGTCAATACTGAAGGCAGTAATGTTGTGAATTCTGTTTTCCGGAGCTCATCCGCACATTAGTAACTAACCATTTAGTAGCTTCTCTTGTCTACACATCTTGATGTTTGCATCCCATTTAAGAAGCAGCCTTCAGCATTTCAGAGACACTAGGCTGAAAAAAAAATTGTTTTTATTCAAAACTAAGCTAAATAAGGAGACCATTGCGTTATTACAAGTTCCATGACCCTGCCAGAAACTTTAGTAATCCGAGTAAACATCACCAAGAGAGTTGTTCGAATACGGTGGTTCAGTACAGATTCAAAACTTCCCAACGGA
>NC_092824.1:21567500-21650000 GCF_023375885.2 Dermacentor andersoni | reverse complement strand
CAAGAGAACAGGCTGGCTTCAGGAAGGGTTAATATACAATGGATCACATCAATGTCATCAATCAGGTAATCGAGAAAACTGCAGAGTACAATAAGCCTCTCTGTATAGCTTTTGTAGTTTACGAAAGGGCATTTGATTCAGTAACGATACCACCACTCAAAGATTCAATGCGTAATCTAGAAGTACCGGAGGCTTACGTAAATATCTTGGAAAATATCTACACTGATTCCACAGCTACCTTGATTCTAAACAAGTAGAAAGGTACACATAAAAAAAGGGGTCATACAAGAAGATACATTCTCTCCATTGCTAATCACTGCATGCTTGGAAGAAGTATTCCAGCTATTAATCTGGCAAGGCTTAGGAGAAAGGATCAACGGCAAATATCTCAGCAACCTTCGGTTTGCAAATGACATTGTCCTGTTCAGCAACACTGAGGACGAGTTACAACAAATTATTAAGGACCTTAACAGAGAAAATGTAAGAGGGGGATTGAAGATTAACATGCAAAAGACAAAGATAATGATGAATAGATTGGGAAGAGAACAAGAGTTCAGAATCGTCAATCAGCCTCTATTCTGTGAAGTGTACATCTACCCAGGTCAAATACTCACCGGGTACTCTGATTATGAGAAAGAACTTCACAGAAAAATAAAAACGGGCTGGAGCGCATTCGGCAGACATTTTCAGATCCTGACTGGAAGCTTACCATTATCATTAAAAAGAACGGTGTACAATCAACGCATTCTACCTGTGCTGACATATGGGGCAGAAACTTAGAGGTTTACAAATAAGCCCGACAACAAGTTAAGGACCAAGAAAGAGCATTGGAACAAAGAATATTCGGTGTAACTAAAAAAGACAGAAAGAGGGCGGTGTTGATCAGACAGGAATCGGGGATAGCCGATATTCTAATTGGCATTAAGGAAAAAGAATTGAAGCTGGGCAGCTCATGTAATGCGCAGGTTAGATAAGCAGTGGACCATGAGGGTTCGAGAACGGATACCAAGAGAAGAGAAGCGCAGTCGAAGATGGTAGAAGACTACGTGGGGTAACGAAATTAAGAAACTCGCGGGCGCTAACTTGAATTGTTTGGCACAGGGCAGGAGTAATTGGAGAACGCAGGGAGAGGCCTTCGTGCTACAGTGAGCATAAGATAGGCTCATGGTGATGATGACAATGATCAATTTTGCACATTCAAGAATTCACGACGCAAAGCGTTATATTTCCCTCATGGGCATGCATGTTCTTCATTACGCGTGTAGTGCATTAGCGATTACGCTACTGATGGGTCCATCTTGCCATTCACTTCCCAAGAAAGAGGGTAGCTGCAGCGGTAGCGTACATTTTTGTAAATAAATATATCCATGATTTATTTTGTTATGTAAATGCAACCGGTTTAGCCAGTATCCAGTGCAGAAACGTTGGTACATATGGTGCATTTCAGATAATTTTTAAGAAACTGACCATACGTAGTGCTCTGTTCAATGAGAATCCAAAAGCTGTAAAATTCTCGCAAATTAAAAGAACAACGAATTCATAAAGCCCACTAATCTATTAATCATTAAATGCCCCGTCAAGATCCTGCAAACTACACTTTTGCAAAACGCTCATAAACAATCTTCGTTTCGCTTAAGCGCAAACTTGAGTTGATGTAACAGATGCAGTTTACTGAACTGACATGTCTTTTTGAAATGCACACGCCTTATTTATCCAGCTTCTAGCTACAATTTCTTTGTAATTTTGAAATTTTCCAGCTGCCCATAGAAAACTTGTGAACCCTAAGTGAAAACTCTTTTTCAAGTAGTCGATAACATTCTGATTCCTCTTAAAATTAAACCTATTGTATTTCTATATGTAAAGCGTCTGACTTATGCAACCTTTTCTTTGTTTCTTATGTATTGAATTGCGGGAACCTGAGTTAGATATTCATTGGGGAATCGGCATTAAGGAACAACAGTAGGGAGTCGAAGTTGGCTCCGAATGGAGTTTCCTCCTAACATAGGTGTCATTTGCGCATTGTGTGGTGTCATGGATATCTTATACCGCCTGTAAATTCTCCTTTGTTTGAAGGAAAGCTTTTAGGAATGAACAAGACGTTACTCCAGCGACAGTCGTCATCTGATACCAGAAAAAGATGAGGCCTCAGTCACGGTTCATCCGCTCGGTTATTTAAGCAATATTCACTGCTGATTTAGTCAAGAATAGCAAAAATATCGGAGCCCCCATGGCTGCCCACCAAAGTTGAACAAGAACCAGCGAGATTTCGTTTATGCATGATTGACAGTGCATGTGACCGGGGAGATCGGTTGCAGATTTAAAAAATTATTTCTTCTTAAGCAGGATTTATGCAGAAATTGACCCACAGTGCCCGGATTGTGGGGAGGTTAGCACTCTACCTCATATGCTCTGGCAGTGTCCTGCGTTACGGGATACGTCCCTCACCAGCGAACGGGACTGGGACGAGGCCATATCTAGTACGCAACTCAAGCTCCAGTCCATGGCCGTCCAGAGGGCCCGTGAAAGAGCGGAGAGGCTTGGCCTCCCGATTCCGACATGGGAGCAGCCAGCGGCGAGCCGGGGGCCCCAACGGGTCTCCACCGGCTAGTCCCTCAGGACCTCATTAAAAGTTCATTGTCTGTCTGTCTGTCTCGCCTCAAACAAAATTTACAGGAATTTAAATTTCTAGATCTCATGCTCCCAAGTTGTTGCAAATAATGAACTGCAATACGTATTCTTATCAGAACAGACTTCATGCGTAATTTGGTTTGAACTTTGTGAAAAAGTCACTATTTGACAACTTCAGGAGTAGCTTTCAGGACAAATGGTTAATTTTATTGTCTAACAATATTATTAGCCATAACTATACCAGCTATACCTGCTATTCCTACTGGAAGATGTGGTCGAAATAATTGTGGCTAGAACATTAACACTTTTTATGCAAAATCTTCTAAAAACGCAGAAATTTTTCTATTCTGGTTGAGGCAATCAAACAGAAAATTCCCAGATGTGTTCATTTATGATGTCACGTGAATGAACATGCTTGTATATTATTCTAAAATGAAATATGTCGTTGAACCTAGTTTCACATAAGTTCAAAAATTTGATCTACAACAAACATTTCCTTCTTCGGGGCAACTTAAAGAAGGCTCACACACACACACCCACACACACAAAAAAAAGCTTTTTCGCTATAACTACATTGGTGAAACTTCATTCACGCAACAGGTAGCTAGCCCAATTTTCGGGAGTCTGAGATGCTTGACTTGGAATTACCTTTGTTTGCTTTCTGTCGCGCGTTCCTTTTTGTGCTAATTTTGTACCTAGTCATGTAACATGACTAGCTGCATGATGCGTCAGTCTACACGAAAACAACGTTACTTGCACTGCGGCTAGACAGCGCGCTTGGAAGATGCTGAAGCATCAGGTATTGAGTCACGTAAAATCTTCTGAAAGTGATCGCGTCGCTGAAAGCGATCAAACTCGAAAAAGTGCTTTGTACCGACGCCGAAAATACCTGCCAGAAGAGGAGTCCTCGGCCCACCGCCATGTGACCAGGCAGAACGCCAGTTCATTGAATACAGCGGATGCAAATTTTTAACAGCGGCACCCGAGATTTTTTTTTCATATCAATTAAGCACTTTAAGTCTTCTTTCAGCATCTCCCTAGATTTTTTGACCCAGACACAGACATTTCTCACTGCGTTGTTGAAGCTACACACGCGGCGAAGCTTAGTATCCTTCTATCATTGTAGAAAAAGGGAATAAAGAGACATGCAGTAACGGTGACGAATAACATGATAAGTTAATTTGGTTTTAAGTGTCACAACGCCAATTGACTATTGAGGCGCACCGTAGTGGCTCATTGTGAGAAAACTTTGACCACCTGAGGTTATTTAACGTGCACTTCCGTGTAAGTACAAGAGCTCTTTTGTAACTTACCTCATCTAAACCCAGCTGCCGTAGCAGCGATTGAACCTGCAACGTCAAGCTCAATAGCGCCACGCAATGGCCACTGAGCTACCGCGGCCGGTGGTAAAGGTGCCGCTTTAGGGACAAGGTTGAGCCTGCGATACACCCGACAAGGACAATTGCTGTGATAAGCTGCAACAATGCACGTTCCCACTGTAATTAAATCGTTTTATTGCAAAACCGTCAAACGGCCCATTCAGAGAAAAAACTGGCGTCAGTCGTCAAGACTAGTGAAAACCGGAACCTAAATTCCCGTTGGCCGCACCACCATGTCACGAGCGCGCCTCAATCGAGCAAGGTCAGTTCTGGTGCCGTGCGGGCGCGCCATGTGTTGCGTGATGGAAGAGGCCATAATCGCTACACCACGTCACCCTTGCTCTCTCTCTCTGTCTCGTAAGCCTGTGTTATCCGAGCGTTCCTTGTCCGCACAACCTCTCAGCTACTTTTCCACTGCGCCTCTGTGAGGCGAAATGAAAACGCGGGGACAAGCACCTCAACGCACTTGCTTTCCATCAAGTCGTTCATAACTCGAAGGTCTGATCAGCGGCGTTCATTTTCACAATAATGTTCTCGCATTCAGAACTCATAAGCGCTTAGGTGTCCTCGGATATTTGTTTTTTTGTTATTAAGTAGGCCAACTTGTGCGTACAAGGAAAGTAGTGCATCATGTAGTGTTCTTTTTTCTGACGGAGCAGGTCATAAGGTCATCTTAAATTACATGAAACACGTGCCATTTGAATACGTATATCAAAGTATAGTTATCATTACCAGCATAGTTGGGCTGATTCCACCTGGCGCGTCATATAGTAAAGTTGAAAACAAAGCATAATTTCTGCAACCTACACACTAAACAAAAATAACGCGAAACGGGAGTAAACCGCTCGTCCTGTATCGCATTCCCGTTTCTGGGTTTTTTTTTACTACGTACCAGTCGAGGTAAAAATTTACTACCATGCTGACCAAGTTTTTTGCATGTAGAAACGAGAGTAATTTTTTAATCTGTGGGAAGGTTTTTAGGGACGATAGTGCGACTATATTTTTACTCCCATCACGAAGTTCTAGCGGCTATTCCTGAGAGTTATTTTTCAAGCCCATTCGCGAGTTTCTTGGGTCTGATGTGAGAGTATTTTTTTACCTCCTTCATTAACTTTTCTCAGCTTTATCTGATAGTAATTTTTCAAGCCCATTCTGGAGTTTTTTGGAGGTGATGTGGGATTACTTTTTTACATCATTCATCCAGTTTTCTAGGCTATTCCTGGGAGTTATTTTCAGGCCTATTCTCGAGTTTGTTGGTACTGATGTCGGGGTATTTTCTTACCTCGTTATCAAGGTTTCGTAGCTCTACCTGAGAGAAATTTTCAAGCCCATTCTGTGGTTTCTTGGAGCTGATCTCGGAGTATTTTTTTACCTCGTTCATCAGGTTTTCTCGGTTCTTTCCGAGAGTAATTCTTCAAGCGCGTTCTGGAGTTTCTTGGGCCTGATGTGGAAGTAGTTCGAAGACAATTGAAAGATTACAAGGATGATTTCATGGATCCCAAGCATGAGTGATTGTTTATTAGTTGTGACATGTTTCTCATAAAAAAGTCAGGCATGAGTTAATCATCACAAAACTATAGCCTTACAAAATGCTGTGATAAGCATAATAAATATTTGTACTAATACACGGACTGGGGGCTGGTAACTGCCCATTAGATCTCTCATAGCAAAATAAAATACATCACAACACATTCAATGTGCAATCCCACTAAAGTACAGTGAAAACAAGCAACATACAATATAAAATCTAACTGATAAATATACAGTCAGTACTAGAGACGTTCACATTAAACCCACTGAATATGCAGGTCATTCCTTCAAACAGGCAGTTGTCCAGAACATGGGTGTGCTGTGCATCCAATGGATTAGTATGAACATAACTACGCAACATAAAAATATTGCACTTAAGGCCAAATGGCATCTACTGCTAACGGCCATTACTGCGCCAGACAAAATGAAACAACCATGTGGTAAATACAGCAAGCATTCGTACTATCACATTAGTGCCGGCCACTGCCCATCATATCTCTCACTGCAAAAGGAAAACTATCAACCCATTCACGATGTAGTGAAACTAAAGCACAGCGAAAACAAAATGACACACAATACAAAACCTAACTCACAAATACACAGGCAGTACTAGAGATGTTCACATTAGACACACTGAATATGCAGATCATTCCTTCAAACAGGCAGTTGTCCAGAACATGGGTCTGCAGTGCATTCAATGGATGATTATGGACAAAACTATGCAACATAAAAATATTGCACTTAAGGCCAAATGACATCTGCTGCTAACGGCCACTACTGCCTCAGACGAAATGAAACAACCATGTGGTAAATACAGCAAGCATTCGTACTATCACATTAGTGCCAGCAACTGCCCACCACATCTGTCACGGCAAAATAAAAACTATCACAACACATTCAAGATGTAGTGAAGCTAAGTCAGTAGTAGAGATGTTCACATTAGACCCACTGAATATGCAGATAATTTCTTCAAACAGGCAGTTGTCCGCAACATGCGCGTGCAGTGCATTCAATGGATCATGAACAATACTATGCAACATAAGAACATTGCACTTAAGGGCAGCTAGCATCTGCTGCTAATGACCATTACTGCCCCAGCGAAACATTAGTGTCGGCAACTGCCCACCATATCTTTCATTGCAAAAGAAAAACTATCACAACACATTCAAGATGTAGTGAAACTAAAGTACAGTGAAAATAAACAAGTGACACAATATACAAAATCTAACTCTTAAGTATTGCAACAAGCAAATGAGAGGGCACTAGAGATTATCATTAGACCCATCGATAGCATGCTGACCTTCAAACAGCTAGTTGCCCAAGACATGGGTGCACAGTGCAATGAATGGATAGTTAGGAAGAAAACTGCAACAACCATGAGCAACATGTTCTATAAACTTTCAAACTTTCTAAAAAATGACCTCACTCAGATAAAGAAAGTGGTGATTGCTAATACACACGACAAAACATATATGTGAAAACAGCCATTAACTGATACTAAAGCCCCTCCATACACGTTTCCGCCGACCAGGTTAAGTACCGCCAACCTACCCTCTTCCTCCACGTTCCTCTGCCACTCGCCCCCTTAGCTTCCGGCGTCAAGCGGAACTTCCGTAGCTGCAGCTTCCTGTTCCGAGTGGAAGTAACGCTATGTTTTTCTTAACGTTGTTTACTTTCGCGTCGATGGAGAGGCTTTAATTGCACCAGCTGCGGTTTAAACTGTGAATGCGATTCCATCCAAGTACCACCGCCTATTGTAACCAGCGATCTGATCGTGTTCGCGTCAACCTGCGACGGGTTGTGCCCCGAGACAACGTACAGTGGAATGTAGTGCCTGGGCGCTTGGAGACCACTGCCATTTTTCGTGCATTTAGAAAACAGCGACCGCGAATTACTACTTCAGCGGAATACAACAGCTTGTCGCCTTTGCATTCTTCTCATGGTGACTACCACAGCTCTGCTAAGCACGCGTGGGCATCTCACCATCGGTAGTCAAAGCGGAAATTCCCGCAGCACAACTCCAGGAAGCGGTAACGCCGGAACCGGAAACTTTGAAACTGGAAATGCTGGAACTGGATTTGATGTCAGGGGAAAAGGCGGCGCACAACAAAGGTTGTCGCTACTTAAGAAAGCGGCAGTGGCGCGTGGATGGAGGGGCTTTAACTGATACCACTCCCCCTTGTGCTCAAAGAAAACGTATGCAGCCCTTTTTCCACACAAGAGGAACATGTTATACAACTGTATTGCAGTACTTATGGGTACAAGCCAGATGTCAATTTCGTTGCCTAAATATTGTAGTGCTTCTTAGATAGAATAAAAGGTAATTGAGTGTGTTGCCCTTGTCTTTTTCTAGGCATGCAGTTGTGATGGATGGCATATGCTTGTGTGACAAATTGAATATAGTGCTATAGGTACGACTACAAGGATGTATATTCGTAGCTGCCCTCAAACCCCTTCATGTTGCCAGTCAGCATCTATGGTGTATCTTTGTATTGCTCATCTAACACTGTTTACACACAGAAGGCATGTCTGAATACCAAACCACCTTATTCTCCAGTTACTTTAAAGTGAATGCGTTGTGACAAAGTGTAATGTGAGAAGTCCATGATAAAGAAAAAAAAAACAAACAGCTAATTCAACTCCCCCCTGAATTACCAATTTCTGGGCCATTAAGTTTTGCATAATACACTTGTGGTGATTAACACAGAGCCATGTTGGCCTAACCCTAGTGGCACAGGACATCCTTCAAATTATCAGTTGGTACAGAATCACTGAGCATGCTGCTGGTGCTCTTGCCCCCGCTGAGAATACCTGTCGCAAACTAACACACATTTTGTTGCTAAAGGTCCATTACAGAGATACTAAAGAGAAACAATAAATCATTTTAGACTGATAAAACAATCTTTCAGAACTGTATTCATGAACATTGTGGCAATAAGCGGATTAATAGATGAGAAAATGAAGATTTAACTTTCAAGTTTTATGCAGTGCCCGCACATCAGTGTGGAGTCATACTTCAACTAAGTATATTCTTTGACACCTTTACAACAGAATTCATCAATATTGGCCAGTAGAACATTAGCTAGACCTGAACAGACACCGTCAAATTCCATATCACAGCGAGCTGGTGCAGGAATTATAAGGTGGTGGTGGCGACACCAGTTTTCGTTTTTGCAAGTTATCTGGCTTATCAAGCCAATTCTCATGGAGGGAGTTGTTTTTTCGGTGTTGTAGAAAAATGATTTAATAACGCTTAAATAAATTTTCACTTTCGTGTCCCTTTAAAGCAAGCACTGTGCTACATGGCTTGGGCAAGCTGCCAGCCACAGAACCCACGAGTGCTTTTGTTAGGCAAAATAATTTTTACAGAAACTTTCTTGAGGATATGCATCTGAAAATTTTTTTGCCTAGCAATAGTTCTTGTAAATATTGACTAAATCCAATGCTTTCACCTGCAGCTTTGTGTAGCTCAAATCCAGAAAGCAGTGCTCAATAAATGTCAAAACCCTGTGGGCCTTTTCGAGTAGATAACGTGGAAGACCCAGAACGAAGCGAAAAGGCAGGCCAGGCCTGCCAGCAGTGACGATGTCACAAACAATCGCTGCGCATCCATGTGTAGCGCCTCCCTTCAACCTCTTCTTTTGTAAAAGGAGCCTTAAGGAGGCCCCCCGCGAACTGAAAGCCTGAGTTGTTAGCATCCAGGCGCAGCCTCTTCAGCAGGAACTTTTCAACATATACACCGTCGCCGATGTCTACCTGTGAAACAATAGAACAAGCACAGATTAATTTTCTACACTTTTGATCAAGGAAAGGTTAGGAAATAGGGTAAGGTGTGCAAAAACGGAAGTAGCTGCTTCTTGTTGATATGGTTTCAAGAACAAAGTACCCTTACGTATACCATACGTGCGTTGTGCTGAGCTGTGTACTTTCACCTAAGACTAGAAAGTATTGGGAACTTCAATGCGAAAGAAAGACATTCATCTGCCTAGCTCTAAGCGAATGCGTTCCACCCCTTGGCACAGAATGAGATCTGGTGCTGTTCTAGCGATTAGCAGACATTGAAAGCTTCAAGCCTGATTTAGTATTAGGCCAAGGGTCAAGCTGTGCTTGATTATAGTCGGATACAACTTTAGAAAAACAGAGGCGTTTACTCCTCCGAGGCGGATGCACACGAGCATCCACTAATGGTTGCGCACTCTGGACTGATGTCATGCGCCGGACGGCCGGTGGCCCGCCGTCGGAGAAGATGGCCGCCCGGGCTTCGAACTAGGCCAAGTCGCGTCAGCTGTGCGCGTCAATGCCTCGTCACAGTGAATTCCCAAACAGTTTGTCATTGTCTATCATGCCGGAAATATTACTGCAAGCTTACGATGCGGCATCTGTGCTGCGTGCGTATATTCTAAGCCGTGATCCGGCGAAGAAACATTGCAGCGAGCATTGCTGATGCTGCGCTATGCTTTGCCTGAAAACAGGATGTCTCGGTGACTGCTGCATACACACATCCTGCCTGTTTGTTCCATGTTTTTTATTTCGCTCCTGAGTGAAGTTAGGACAAGAAAAGTTTGCCAAAGTCTGGTGCCTGCTGTCAGCTGCGGGTGAGTTCGTGTACCGTGTCGCTGCATTTTCCATCGGACGGGGTAAAGTGATGGAGCAAAACCATTCTGAGGAGAAATTAGAAAAGCGTGCGTGCGTGAAACAAACCTACGAGCGTCTCAACAGAAAATATTTGCAAAAGAAGCCTCCAATGCAAAGATTTGTCGCCGTCAACTTAGCGTGAATGATTGTTGTCAGCAGTGAGATAGCCGAGCGTCTAACAGCGGTGTTCGAGCGTTGTGTATAGCACCGTCGATTTTCTTTCCACCAGTGCTCACCGCGCATGCAAGCTGTAGAATGCGTGCTGTGGCACAGTCACGCATAAGTTGTGTTGCCAGCGTTCCTGCTTCCATGCGTGTTTGCACTTACTCATATTTGTCCTTTTATTTTATATTAGCATTTGTTTTTGCTAGTTTTCTTTCAGCAAAGTCTTTACACATTTTCATTAGCCAATCTCATTCAAAGCACTAACTCCTGTACACTGCACAATTGGCCTCTTCCATCTCATTAAAACCTTTCTCGCTGGTCTACCTCGTCTTCTCAATCTGCCTACTCGCTGCGTTTTCTGTCCTTGTTTCTTGTGCTGTTGCTGCAATGTGAATAACCAACTTGCTCAAAACAAATTTTGATCGCCTATCAAAACAGAAAGGTTTAGAGATACATTTCCTTAAAAGCGTTATGTGGGTTGCACAGTAACTTTGCCTCTTACCTATGTTCATGTTTATGCGTCAGTGCATGTGGCAGCTAGCCAGAAGTGCACATGAAAGGCTGCATATTGTGAAACACCTTGCTATGCTGTTGAATTTTTCATGCATGCAGTCTTAGTAAACAAATGGCTTCACTGCCTATCACATATGATGGAGAAAATTTTCAGCACGAATAACAATGTGCAGTGGGGTGTGATTTCTGTCTGACGCTTTCGCCATTGCAAAGACATTATTCAGTGAATGGAGCCCAGCAAAGCAGTGCACTAAGAGCTTTTGCAACTTTCACCCTTTATTACTTCACAAATGACATTGTCTGAACCTGGCCGTTGATCGACATGCCGATGGCTTGTGAATTAAATAATTGCCTCAATAAAACACATTCAACTTCACTCAGCATTTTTTAGCACAATGCTAGCAGAGCTATTCAGGGTGAATAATTGTGCTTACATTGGTGTTACTTGCCCGGTCAGATAAACAAATACAACAATGGCTGCGGTATGACTGTGATTTGACATGCAGACTGCTAATGGTGCCTTTTGAGCGTGCCCTTGACTACTGCTATTAATAGCTACCCACCTGGGTATATTGGGCCTAACTAAGCTAATGATGTTTGATAATTGTTCTCTTATTCGCATTACTTGCCTGGGCCAGGTAACCAAAATAAACAATGCCACCACATGAATGTGTGTTTGCATGCAAGCTGCCAACAGTGGCTGTCATTCTCCATTGATTGCTGCCATTTCACCAACAGTGGCGACGGATTGACTGCGCTTTGACGTGCAGACGGCTAATGGTGCCTTTCAAGCGTGCCCTCGACTACTGCTATTAATAGCTACCGGACTGAGTATATTGGGCCTAACTAAGCTAATGATGTTTGATAATTGTTGTCATTTTCGCATTACTTGCCTAGGCCAGGTAACCAAAATAAACAATGCCACCACATGAATGTGTGTTTGCATGCAAGCTGCCAACAGTGGCTGTCATTCTCGCATTGATTGCTGCCGTTTCACCAACAGTGCTGACGGCTTGACTGGGCTTTGACGTGCAGACTGCTAAAGGTGCCTTTGAAGCGTGCCCTGATGACTGTTATTTCATCACAGGGCCCGTCATGCTCATAGGTGGCTGCCCAATAGAGTATTGGGCCTTCTGACATTGGTATTATTCATCTCAACGGGCCGGAAAAAACAGTAGGGGCAGCACAACTGCACGCAAAGCACAATGTGCTTTGGCGTGCAGGCTGCTAAGAGTGGCTGTCAATTTCATTCACGTTGACTACTGCTTTTTCGTGTGAAGCTGGACAGTGGATGCCCGAATGAGCATTTCGGACCCCACATAGTTATTCAGGATTAATAACTGCATTTGCATTCAGATTTTCCGGCATTTCAGCACGTTTCCATGCCAACGCTTATATTGAGCATGATCTGTGCAGGACGTTGCTTTTTCAGAATTGGGCTTCCATTAAAAGGAATATGTCATCAAATGAACTGCTTATTTATTTGAGAGGCCACGGGAGAATGCTTGGCTGCTGTGCTTGACACACAGTACACCGCTTCAGTGATGGGAGATCCATTGTTGCGTTTGCCGAGGTATGTGTGGCTGGCAGGAGGTCTGGACCTCGCTTCACGCAGAGTCAGAGACGAGGAGAGTTTTCTCTGCGAATAATTCTTTATACAATGTTTACATGTTGTCGTCGTTATCAGGACAGAGACCAACAGAGCAGCTGCAAGCTGCTTAAATAACACCCCTCAGTCCAAAGATCCCCCAGACAGTCACCAAGGACGAAACAAGGTCGAGAGAGAGAGGGTCCGGGCAGCCTCCGGTGTCCTAATGCCGCTCTCGGTGTCCGGCGCTTCCTTGAACCGCGCTGCGGCGTCGGGACGATTTGGCGGTCGGTCAGAATGGTGCGCCGGTCAAGTTTTATGGCCCGCATAGGACAAAGGGAACCAACTGCAAGGCACTGGGTCGAAACACAGCCCTCCTTTGGAAACTGTCCCCAACACAGCGGGAGTCGTTTGTGGTGCGGGCGCCGCCGGACAAACGAGGGGGAGGGGGGGTTGCATTGCTGCCGGGACGGGGAGGGGCCGAAAAGCAGTCCGTGATCCGGTGGCTGCTTCCGTCGTGGACGCCGTGCAGCCACGAGGAAACCCGAGCCGTGCACGTAGTCGTGTCCGAAGCAGGCAGGCACCATGCAGGGATGAATGCTGCCTCCACGGTCGACAAACCATAGCACTGGCCATCCGTCAGGCAAATCCCAGGGCACAAACATAACACCACATACGCTTCGAGAACTCGTTAGTGATCTTCTCGATCGTCGGTATCTCGTGGTGAAAGAAATCGTGCACACGACCTCAGCGCACATGTGTCCTACTTCGTGCTGCTTCTTCTTTTCTCCACATTTTGTGGGCGTTTTCACGAGGGTGTCGACAGTTTGCCACCCGAAATATGCGAAGCTTTGACCTCCCTCCTCACCTTTAACCCGGTGCTTTCGCTGCCAATGAGCATCTTGGGTTTGTAATGGTTGCGATAAATGCATTGTTTTATATAAGTACTTGTTCAGTAGCAACTGATTCATTTGAAGCTCGGAACAGGAGTAGTAAATTTGCTGTGTACATGTAAACAAGCACAAATGCCATGCAGAGTTGCTCTTTCTACTTTTGCCACTTGCAATGAAGCTAAAGAGCAGACGACGGGCAGCGTTGTGGAAGGCACGGGGTTATTTTTCTGTCGCGATCTGGCATGTGCTGTAGCACATGAGAGCTCTACTAATCCAGTCATCAAAGTCTTTATTTATACATGAGAATTGCGCGTTTCCGAAGCACGATTTTTTGAGCGGGATTATTTTAGTCGCGGAGGCAATCGGACGTCGCGCTTCAGTCATCTGGGCGGGGCCTCCCCTTTTTTCTAAAGTTGTATCCGACTATAGTGACGCACAAGTGCTCGAGAACTATTGAAAAAGACGCAATTGTTTTCGATTTACTGACTGCACTTGGGTGTAAAGCTTTTGTCTGAGAAATGAATAAACCACATACACAAGCAGCATTTTCATAGTTAGCACAGTCTTTAATAGGTACTGATACCTTCAATTTAGAAAGCCCTGTATATTGGGCCTCATCAAACTAATTTCATAAAAGGTTTGGCAAGGTAGAAGCATAGAATTTTAGAGTCATTAGAAGACAGGTGAAATGAGTTATTTATTGCAATTATTACTCAAATTTAAAATTTAGACCACTCGTCCAGTTTGTACATGCCACATAAGCATGTAGATATCAAAAATGGGGATTAGAGAAAACCTTCCCTTGGAGGTTCATTATTGGAAGCAGTCATGCCTTCGAGGAGAAATAACTTCTTTTTCTGTAGGCAGAAATGAGGCTCGGGTATTTTATTGACACATATATATGCCCATGCATATATGTTATCTCTGCTGTAAACCCTTTTTTCATGTATATGCAAGGTGTGTGTGTAACATCTCATTGTGCACAAAATCAAATCCATAAGAACCCGACAAGAAGCTAAACAAACAAGAGAGCAATCCCAGTGACAAGCCATGCTAAACCAACGAGGTAGCCATCCCAGTAACAACCCGTATCAAAAATTTTACTGACATGAATTCTGACCTTTGAAACATAACAGGTGTATATGAATACTATCTACATTAGGGCAATGGGCAACTTTAAACAATGGCTACGCCAACATCAGAACTACGTGGACGAGAAAAGAGTGGCATCAAATGCTTTGGCAGAGCATGCAGCAATGACTAAACACAATAGTGACTGGATAGTGTCTAGCATAATCGGCCAGGAAAGAAATTGGAAGCCATGCCTGTACCTGGATTCCCTGGAGATGCAATCAACAGGACACACGTTTATCTGAAACCAAGGAGCCCACGCCCATCTTATGCTAAAACTTACTTAATTAAATGTGCACTTCCACTTTTTTTAGCCTTATTGTGAACAAGGCTTCCATATGGAAGCCAAAATGTATTGCTTTTAATGTTGTATTTGGTTGGTCTATGTCTTTCTTTGTCATGTTTCATACCGACCACACAGGCTTCTATGAAACTCTTGATGATACAACTTTTGTGCGAAAGCATTGCTTAAGGCACTTTTGCCTAAACCATGTCTTTAGGCGGTACAACGCATTTTTCGAGACACGAAACCTCAATTCATGGTTCTTAAAAAGGCATTTTGGCTAGATTAATATAGTCTATATGGAGTATATAAGGCATAATTACTCAAGCGTCCAATTATATTTAACTCAGAGGAGGCTACTTTAGGTAAATTCATTAAACTGAGGGCACTCCACCAAAACATAAAATTCGTGATCAGCCACTAGAAATCCTGAAAATGGCAATACAGTAAAATGATTGCATATTACACAAATGTGTCCTACAACTCGAAAGGCAGCGCCAGTTTTGTACGCACCTTTGAGAAAGCACACAGATCACGTGCTTTATTGTCGTGCTGTCCAGCTTCCAGCAGTGCAGCAGGTTCCTGCTTGATGTAGGGATGCCTCCAGAATCCGCATAGCCTTCAAAAGTAAGAAATGTTTAATTTATTGTGTTGTGAACCTGGGAATTTGTGATTTACCAGTGTCATGTGGAATTGCAAAGAGAGCCTCACACAGCCAGCTGCATGAATTTGCGTCTGGTTGCACAAATGTCTCTGTTATATCTAAGGAGGTTACACTGATATTTTGTAACAAGCGAAGTTTCAGGAAGGAACGAAATCAGCAACAACAGGCTACCAGGACAATCAAAAACAAAACTCAAATATGCAGTCAAACGTGGCGCATTGGATTAAACAAAAATATTAAGCACATGAAAAACATTCTGAAAGCTAGATCGCGATTTTGTAGCGATGCTATTCCTTTTCGTTATTCGTTAGTGGTTTGACCGTCGCCCCGGCCCGTGCTACGTACTGGAACAGCCGGCCGTTTGCGGTGGGCGACAAGAGTGGTATAGAATCGAGGGGTAAGTATCGCTACAAAATCGCAGTCCTTACTTTATTACGCACTGCCGTATAACCTACGATTGCAAGAGCTGGCATCCCGTTCGTAAGAATTGGTTGGTCTATGTCTTTCTTAAAGGCCGGTGTCTGAAATGTCTCGATTAAAAATAAACTTCGTTACTGTAATATCGGCCTATGTCGGGTCTGCAACATAGAAGACAAATACGCGAAGACACTCAAGAACATAAACAATACACAGGTTCTCGCGACGTGGTCATCCAAACCAAACTGTATACATAGAAAAATCTTCATACAAGCTTCTATCTGCTTAAGCGTCAAACATAGGAATCGTGTGCCAACGCGCGAAGCCCATGATACATCGACGGATACATTACACATGTACTGTACTTGCGGGAATGCATATATAACGAATAACTTCTTGCCAGAAAACTACCGAACGAACAGCAACTTTCAGTGTTTTCATAATTGTGTGCCCATTCAGGCATAGCAATCAAGGCGGGTAGCATATATTTTACAGCAGAATGCAAGTACGCTGTAACATCAGAGGAAGCCTTCGTGAAATTGTTTGCTAAATGTGCACAGCAAGACGGCCAACCTACGATCAGAAAGCGCGTTGCTCTAGCTAATTACACAACGTTCATTACGTAAATCATAAGTTCAAAAATGCGCGCAAGGGCCAAACTTGCTTACCTTTCAAAAAGACTTGGCCAACGCTCCTTCGTCTCAAAGGTACCGAGGCACCGACGTTTTTCTGGCGCAAGCACTGTAGAACTTCCGATGAACTCCAGCTCCACAAAAGCACAACCTTCAACAGTCTTCCATACACTACGATTCGAAGCTCCAGTACCAGACTTTTCACGAGAGCGCGGGCAGGCAGCTCGGCAGAACAAAGGCAGCTCGGACGGGCGCTGTAGTAAGACACTCACTGTCGACACTGGTAGATCGCACGAAACACACGGCGAACTAACGGCGTTACACAAGTCCGGAGGGTTTGCGATGGTTACTGCACACGACAAGGAGCAGATTTTGTCTAGGCACTTCTAAAATATAACTCAAATACCGCCTTACTGCAAGGTGCATTCACTACAACCAACGTGGTATGTCGACCAAACAAATACTGCAGTGGCGCCACTCCACGGTTTTTAGAAAATTGTATCTTAAATGAGAAAATTACGTTTTTTCCAAACAACAATCGGTAGGGACACTTTAACAAATTTCTTGGGTCCAAAAGTGTTAACTTTGTATAAGTATGCACTTTTTTATACGAAGTTTAAGAAAATGTACTGTATATATTAAAAAAAAAATGAAGCGGATGTCGCCTTCAAGATTCGCAACCGCTTCAGTGGCATGCAGTTTACAAAAGCACGGCCTTCGAAATCGGACTTTGTCGCTCAAACGAAGCCGCAGCTGGGAGGAGGGCAGGCATTTAGGCCCCAATTGTTGGGTTTACAGTGCCTAGGTAGGCTTCCTTATTTATAAAGAATATACAGGGACTTACGCCGAACCACGAGCGAGCTTTAAGCAGGGGACACACGGTACGATTTGGCGTCCGATCCAACGTGCGTGTATCCGAACGGTCGAGCGGCGCGTAAGCTCCGCCCAGATCCAGCCCCCCCCCCGTTTTAGTACATATTCACGTCGAGAAACGCAATATAAACAACTCTGCACAACACTGCTTCGCTTTACGTGAACACTGTCAATAAAATTATGCCCCTGCAAATGACAGAACACTTCACGACGGCGCGTTGTCCACTGACGGCTCCGGTGACAGCCAGCGATACGGCCGGCTGGCATAGCTAGGCGGACGCTGCGGCCGACGGCGCTTGATTCAGCCCGAGCTCGATGAAGAGGGCTTATTTTTGCCAAAACAATTAACGCTGTGCACTTAGGTAGCCCGTAATTAAATACAATTGGTTTACTCGACGCAGTCGTTGCGAAGGGCAAACGTGCAAGCGAAGCGAGCAGCCTCGCTCAGACGGTCGGTGTGTGCTGTTTGCCCACGAAAAGGCCCTCGCGTCGCGGCTTCCGATTTCGACGGTAGCTTAGTGCTAGTGTACTAGGCGCTGTTTTGCATAATAAGCACACGTTCGAGATAACTTTATTGAACTGGTAACTATTTCGTGTCGGCAACAAACAGCAGCAGGCAAGGAAAAAAAAAGACGGCGAGAAACCGGCCTGCCAGCGCCGCCTCCGTGGAGGGAACGTCAGAGAACGTCACATTAGCTGCGGCCAAACGACGGTGCGGTCAGTGCGGTTGTCGGACACATCAGACGATGAAAATTTGCCCGGTTTGTCGCACGCCGGACGTCCGATCCGGCGGTTCGGCACGGCAAAACACCTCGATTCCGGCTGCCGTTCAGGCGCGTCGGACGCCGGATCGGACACCGAATCGGGCCGTGTGTCTCCCGCTTTAGCTGGCGAACACGAGCCCATCAGCGCGCCGTCCGTGCAGCTCCGTCTTCTTGCAATAGTGGATGGCCTACGGGCGTCTTTGACGCCTACTGAGCACAAATTCATGATCACCGCTCGTATACACGCTTCCTACAGCGCTAGCTGTCGTGTTTACGAGATTATATGCCCTCATCTTGAATTGGTGAGACCGCTCGACATGATCGCATCTATTTCTAGTGCGTGAGGCTTTCCATTGACTGTCACTACAACTTACCAACGTTTTGTTTATTTTGTGCTACAGTGGGTCGTGACGATTCCGTTCACAGCTTCAAAGTGGACAAGAGACAGTCGTTTTCAAGCTCGTAGAAGCATGAAAAAGTGGGCTTGTGCTTGGCAATGAACTTTGACCGACACGCTTGCTTCCGGCCGGAGCAGCAGACGCGACAACTCGCCGTTTGTAGGCTGCCGGCCGATGGCGGTATCCGTCGCGAACGGCAAGATATTTACCTGCCGTAGAGAGGATCGGTCCAGGAACGATTCTTGAGGCGATTTTTGTCGCTGAATGCGAGCATGGCCACGCCGGTTCGCCGTGCAGAGCGGAATCGGAACATTATTTTTCGATGAGTTCGCACTGACGCAATGCAGTCGATTGGCTCGTCGGTCGTGCAACGGGCGGCGCGCCGGCAGGAAGCCGCGTCCACTTGAGGCACCTCTTACGCGACGTACATACGTTCCAAGTTTCCAACGTTCTGCCGTTCCGCTGGTGGATGCACCGCCACGGCATCGATCTTTGCTATTTCTGCCGCGGCCGTGCCTGTCGCCGAGCATAGGCTTAACTGGATTGGGCGGAGCTTGCAATGATCGAGACCTTGGGGAGTAAAGTGGTAGTATTTAATCACGTGATCTTCAGGTTGGTTCCAGATCACGTGGTTTTAAACTCTCAATAGATGGTATTTGGTCACGTGATCTAAAACTCCGTACGTCGTAAAGCCGGCTCATGACATCCTTTTACTACGTTTCTCATAGATGGTAGTAAAACGATGTAATGTAACGCATTTTACTGCCTCATGCCAGAGTAATTTTCTGGTGCAAGGTAGTCTTCAAAGCTCATGAGCCGCAAAAACCCCAATGTCGGCTAACTTTTGTTTACAGTGTATGAAAATAAGAATAATTCATAGCTTAAAAAGAGGCGGTTCTATGCACGTTACATAAATTTGTACCTTGTCTTTTGCATGTGCTCATCACTTTGCGTGCGGTGAAATCAAAGAGAAAAAAAAAGAGTTTTTATTCCGCCCAAATGTATTTCTAATACCTCCTGCGCCCGCTTTCTTCGCGCTTACCTGACAGAACCACACGCTACACGTCGCCGTGTTCGAAGCACGGCTTTACCTATGCATATTTAATACGTGCCTTGGCTTTTACGCACAGGTTCGACGGACGTGTATTAGCGTGCCTCTATAACCAGCGTTCACTGGATAATGAACATCATCAGCTTTTTTCGCCTTGGTGCGCCGCGTTATGCAAAGTAGGCGTATCCTGAAGCAGCAGCGCAGCACGAAAGGCAGAGTGTGCAGGCGATCGAGCGATAAGCTGTAGACGTGACCACGGGGATGGAATGGTCCCGAGTGCCCATCACATTTGCATAATCATACTTTAGCACGTTTCATCGCCAATATGGAACAGAAAGAGGGCGTTACTGTCACCGGCGGCATGCCTGGGCCAGAGGTGCCAGAGTGAAGCCTCAGGCTACTTTTATAGCACGCAGCTTTGTAGCAGTGCAATATAAATATAAATGGGTGTCGCTCAATGTCACGTAACGGAACGACACACTCAAATAAGTTGTTGAATAGACACGTTAAAAAAACTCTATTAGAACCAAGTGACGAATCGGGATTAGTCAAAATACATAGTCGGTGGTTACCATGCGTCAAATTAAAGCAGTCCTTGTTCAATAGAGTGCCTCCGCTATTCGAGAAAGTAGAAAAAAAAACATCATATCTTATCGTTGTTTTCACAATTCGATGCATTGGGCTTTGCTTCCTGTTTTTTTTATTGGGCAGCTGTTGTGTGGAAGCGAACATTTAATAATTACATTGCATTATCTAGAACAGGGAAATGCGCCCGACACCCGGTCCAAACATCTGGTTTGGAATGATATAGACATAGGCATCTGCTATTGGAATGATAGGTAACGTCATGTTCCTTGTAACGGCAGCCATCAAAGTACTTAAGATGACAACCTACTAGGTATACCCTTGCATGATTCAGAGGCGGTCGTCCGATACTGTGCCCGCCGATTACGTTCTTATTACGCATACCAAGTGCAAAGCTGGCGATAATGCGCCATAATTGATGTCGAAACGATGCCATTGAGCCTTGAAACGGACAGGCTTAGGCGGCTTCCAGCAAGGACTTGCCCAGAAAGTTACGAACTCTCAAGTTGCCGACATGCGCCCCTTACTCTCGAGAACGAGTAATTATAGCGATGCATTTGGTGGATAGGATAGCATATATGGTTCTTGCTGTAGCGATGCCTTCATAGCCTGTTGTTTCAGGGAAGGGCGTAAGCTGGGCCACTGGAATAAACTGGGCACCGGGCATAAACTTGGCCACAGGGCCACTGACTTGAGTCTGTGCATGAGGTCGCTCTACCTGGCGAACGCCTTGTGGGACTCGAGCACGGCCCGCAGGTTGTGAGTGAGCCGCTGGCCGGATCCAACTGTCGTAGTTTAGTCGATGAAATAGTTAGTTTCCCACTACGCGTCCCAAACTGAAAACACTCACACAAGTCGCTATCGGGATAAATAATCGCTGCAGTTTGCATTGAAAAGAAAAATGCGTATCAACAATTGACGGTAATTATAACTGTAAGCGAATGACCGAACGCTTCCTAAAGGTGCTCGCTACAGTAAAGATATGACACACTTGACGGTGCGTAGTTCTTGCAGTGAGAATTACGAAGTAGCGCTTGCTGCATCAGTACCATTGCGCAATTGCATAGAGATCTAATTCATTACTCTGCACATATGTAGACGCAGCAAAAGTGGCCATATATATAACCACAATTTTCCTATATGTGCTTTTTTTCCTCTTGTGGTGCGAGCACTGGCGTTAAAGGCGCCTGCCATCCACCTCTCCCGGAGCCTTCTGCAGTGGCCACAAAGGGAGAGGGCGGGGGGAGAAGAGCAGAGCTGTACTTTCGAAATGGCCCACTCACAGCATCTTACCTGTAAGCTACCGC
Organism: Dermacentor andersoni; assembly: GCF_023375885.2. Taxonomy (NCBI): domain Eukaryota; kingdom Metazoa; phylum Arthropoda; class Arachnida; order Ixodida; family Ixodidae; genus Dermacentor; species Dermacentor andersoni. The sequence continues at coordinate 21,628,564 of NC_092824.1, read as the reverse complement.
AGAGCTTTCGGGCGACAGTACGTGATTCTAAGTTACGTCAGCGTCAGGTTGTCCCTCACTCGCCTACAGTACAGGTGCCTTTTTTAAAACTGAGGTTCTGGTTTGGCAACAGGCTAGAGCGTGCTAGCTCAGGCCGACATCTCTGCCTTCTTTCAAATAAATTGTCTCTCTATCTCCGGTTCGGTTAAATATATCTTGGTCTACTGCACAACGTATACTGGAATAATTGTAGTTTACGTTCAGTACCCATCGTGCATTGCGCCATAATGTATTGATATAGAAATAACACCTGCTCATATAGACGATGAATTGAATAATGTTAACGTGCACTATCCAGCAATAAATTCTGAGTGAGGTTGTGGCATTGCAAATATGTGGGACGCTAAATTGTAAAATTAGAAAAAGATCCAAACTAATTATTGCAATAGATAACTGAGAAATTAAATTATTGCAAAAAATGATTTTCAGCGTGCGGTAGTTACCGAGTGCCACGTGCAAAATACCATGGTTTTAAAGTCATGGGATTCTGTGCAGAGCCGTTCATCGCCAACCTACGCCGATCGCTGGGCGCACAACCAGTGCTCAGCGCCACTACACTGCACCCCTAAAAAGCCCATTACGCGCAAGCCGGGACAAATGGGCACGACAGCACTAAGGGAATGCGGCCACCTAACAATCCCTTTGTATTCATCCTATACGGGAGGAAGCGATACGGAAAACATATGGCTTCAATAAACAATTCTCGCCGCACATTTCACAGGATAGAGGCGATTTTTCTTCACCTAGCCTAGACCGGCCAGCTTCTGTCACCAACAAGGCTACACCTCATCAACCCGCACTCATACCCGAGCCCTAAGTGCGCGGCAGGCTCGGCCAGATGTGCGGCCGAACATCTTCTGTGGAGCTGCTCTGCTTTTGACGCGGTCCGAGAAAGGACACTGCACCCCCTGGGTGGGAACCGATCTGGCACCCTGCAGGGGTTCCTCGACCGGCCATCGCACACCGGGCCCAAGGACTCACTGCAGCTTTGGCGGGCTTCCTGGACTTTTTCAGGGAAAAGGAAGGGCCTGGTTGCCTCTTTGCAGAGCCGACCTCGGGGCCACACCACCTCGAGGAAGGAGAGAGCACTGATCCCCCCTCCCCTTCTCCCATAGAGCACCCCTTTTCTGCCGCAAGGCTTCGCCTATTAAATGCAGAAATAAAGACTTGTAAAAAAATATTATTCTAGTGCTGCCCTGCCCAAGACAGTGGTATTGTGTTTGAACACGCTTAGTCTATACTAAAGCTTCTATTACTTGGCGGAGACGTTGAGACTAATGCGGACTCTGAAATAAGCCAACAAATGAAGGAAATAACCACACATATTAAATAGATTCAGGAAAATCATCTCGCTCAAATCTGTAAGAAATTGAAAATGTTGACAAGCCCAGAACAAAAAAATCGATTTTTGTCAAGAGCAAATAGCAACCGTGAATCCGGTAATATTGTCAATGCAAAATAGAATCGACGATCTAGAGAATCGTAGCACCCTAAAGAAAATATGAGATGAGTTTCACATTAAAGTCTTATGAGTTTGGACATCACAGCCATTAGAATTTCCGATGAGTTTCCTTGGAATTTTTTACGTATTCCTAATGTCATTCAAAAACATATTGGCCACGATCTTTCTGTTAAATTCTTGATGAGTATTTTTCTTCTGAGCATGAGATGTCTTCCGAATTTGCGCTTCAAAGCAGTTTTCGGGTGACTCTCATGTCTTCCTAATGAATCTCTATTGAGCTTATACATTAGACTGCTGGTGCTCATAGCACTGCTATAAGGAGATTGGCCACCACGTGTGGTAACATTTTCTGATGTGTCCCAATGGCAGTCAGACCTTAATTAAGTATGTTACCTGTGCGTGACTGTCTTTGGTGCTTGATACATGCAGCCAGTATGCATGTATGTATGTCCACCGACGATGCAGCACATTTGACAAGATGTACGTGGGCCCGTTCATATGCTGCATGTTAGACATTACTCAACAAAAGAAATTTAACAAAAAAATTCATTGAGCATATCAATGCTTCCTTAAATGCAGAAGGAGGTTAATAGAAAGGAAAACACAGTATCAGTCTGATTACGGATGCGATATTTTCTATTCATTTAATCTCGCTACTTATCATTGAGGAGAGGCTGTTCTTGAGGTGGAGGATTGTCATCTTGAAGTGAGTGCACGTGTACCCTGCAGGTAGAAAGGACAGAAAATTTGGCAATAACAAAATTTGGAAATCAACTACAGAAATTCACGCTGTATCACTTGCTGCAGAACGATCTAGCGATGTTATAGCTAGTTCTGAAAAAAAATTGTCATGTCGGTTCACACAAAGTTGTTGAGGAACCAATATGTGGCCTATGGGTGTAGCAGTAACTACAGTAAGGAGAAATCGTTCTTGGCTGTATTAACGTGCAATGTGAATCAGCTGTGGCGTGTTAACATGTTGTGAACTACTTCGGCTGTATCAATTTCTACTTGACAAAGGACACCAGTCTGTGGACTGCTAGCGTGATTTGAAAAATCTTCTCACTACCTGATTACTTGGGATGGAAATGAGCATAGGAGTACTCGTGTACCGGCAATTCAATGCATCGTTGAGCCATCCAAGTGCCAGTTGTTATAGAATATTTGCATCAGCTACTGGCATAGTTCTCGTACATATTAAGCCTACTGTCGTGCCTGTGTTGGCCGCCGGTATGATGGCATCTATCACAATTTGGAAATACACCACCCCATGTCTGTTTTTTTTATCGTGTACACCCGAGCGCTGTTTTAGAGGGAGGGCACAAGTTGAACAACAAATGCATAGAAGCATGATAAACAAAATCGCATAAAATGAATTTAATAATTAAGTATGGTGATTGATATTCCATGTTATTAGAGAGTATTAGTCTTTTTCATGCAATCATAACGACCGTTGACTGACACACGTCCCATTTTTATATGTGGTATTCCTCTCTGATTTGTTGTATAAATCGGTTGCCATAGGCGAACAAAACAGGTGAACGATCTAAATCCAGTGCACAGCTCGTCGTGTCACTGCATGGTCAAATGGGACGAGCACACTGGTCCTTTGAGTGATTTATGGTGCCCTCCTGGCGCAAGCTGAGGCACCGGTTAGTCTGCATGCCCGATATACAATGGACCAAATATGCACGTGATCAAAAGAATAGACTACACTACCCCTGACAGATACGAGACAAATTTCGGGTATCTTTATCTAAGGAAGCCTCGAATGCCTGGGTGCCTTTGTCAATTAACTTGTGGACTGCTACGCACATATATTTCCAGCAAAAATAAAGTAGGCAGCATAAGCACAACAGTTCACAACTGAATTTAGAAAGGCAAGGAGGCAAGCTAGGTTTGCTTGGTCAATGATGGCACCAAGTTTGTCCAGTACGTGTCAGAGGCAGTGCACTCTCTTCCTCTCACATGTGGTCAAGTGCTCATAGGGCAGACTGGCTGGTGCCTAAATATGTACCTATGAGATCATCATATTTCACTCAAAAGACCAGTGTGGTCGTCAGACTTGGCCACACATATCGGCAATGGGGCTTCAGGCCGGATTAGGATTGTTTATCTGTTTTCACCCATGGTTGAAAATTGGCAAGAGAAAACGGTCAGGCACATCACATAAATAACAATTTTTGTATGCCTACACTACACTTATCAACGCATAAAGAAATGCGTCCTTTCTATATTACAAGGAATATAAATTAGTATGTGCCTATTTACTTACTTTTTTTTATCCAAGCACCGTTTATTGCGATTTTATGCCTTTGTATTACAACTGATGCCTTCCCTCTAAAATTAACTTGTGCACAACACAAGCGCACATCCAGTGCTATTTTTGTTAATCCTTCCATCAACTTAACAGTCACTTGTTAGCTGTGGTCATGTTGCATGGTCTCCTTTCCCTCGCTGCGTAAATTTTGTCCTGAAAAGTTACATGAACTGATCGGCAAATTCGAATTGACACTACAAGTTTCGTCGAGTGGACATGGCTCTTTGTCAGAAATGCACAAGAACAGTGATGGGTATCTGTTGGCACCCTGTAGTGTGTGCAAACTAGCTGCGACATTGCTGCAGGCGACACACTCACAACTGCTACAATACCTACTAGCATGAATGGGGGCAGCTTGCAAAAAATATAAAGAAAGTGAGAGAAAATACAGCAAGCTTACCAGAAAACACCTCACTACTTAAGTAACTGCAGCATAATGAATACTGGCCTTCCTATTTCATTTGAAGAAATTCGAGCTCGTCAAATGTATACTTGCCAGTGGCAGTTATTCTGAGAACAAGACAGAAATAATTGTAAATATCAATTTTAAACAATGGGATGCACACTGCGTGTTTAGACCTGTGACATATATGGCACACTACACTTCAAATTTTACATGGACAAAAAGTGCCCATGTGTAGCATAAGCAGAAGGGAAAATATGGAAATATATGCTACAGGATAGGAAACAGTTCCAAACAAATAAAACCAAAATAAAAATAAAATATACTGTGTAATAGATGAAAATAAAATTGAACTTGTAGCCAAGCGATTGACACGAGAAAAATACTAAGCGTCAGGACATGTGCGGTGTAGTTCTAACTGAACAAAATGATGTGTGCATAATGTCTACGAACACAAATAAGCAGCAAGCGGAATGAAGTTGTATAAATATTTAGCCTATTTAGCAAACTGCATTAAGTAATATGTCTATAGACTTATCCACTAATGATACCGAGATCCTACTTTTGTGAACACGTACACTGAATGCATACCTGACATGTACATCCAGATTACACGCCGTGCTCCTGCGTCCATGGCCACAGGTTATGTGGGCACTGTTGGGGGTCACGGCTTCACCACTAAACAGAGAATTATGTGTTAACTTATATCTTCGGCACACCAAGACTGTGGCATCGTGAACACATGCAAGGAGCATGTAAAAACAGTCACGAAAACAATGCCTGCTCTGGTGCAGGGTGGCAACACAGCACAAACTCGAAGTCACTGATGAATGTCACGATAACAGGGACCCCTTCAACAAAGCAAACTTTCGTACACGCACGCAGCAGCAGCAGCACATTACATGAATGTTTGTTTACATAACAATTCTAGATTTTCTTTCATGACTTTAAGTAACTTTCCCTTACAACTTTAGTTGCGTCAAGGTTATGGCAACATCCCTTAAAAACAAACATGTACCAGCAGCACGCTGTGATTGCTTATATTTTTTTCCCTACTACTGCTCGCAAACCGAAAACCTTGTAAGCAGATATTACTTACAACGTCGAATGATTTATAACCGAGGAAACGTCATTGCAGGAAGAACCGGTGAAGAGGCATATGAGCCGTTATCATGCGACATCAGAAGAAGTGGGAGCTCACGCACAAGCGCGCCCGATCAACACAATTATTTCCGAACGTAATCTTTCTCACCGGAAGAAAACGCTTATCGAGATTTTCAATTCCGCATTATGGCAATAAATTTGCGCAACTAAACTCTGTCACCTAGCAAGCATCGGCATAGGTTTCCCTGTTCTCGTGGGAGTTCTCTTTCATACGTTGGCAAGGCACTCTATGCCCACACGAGAAGCACGCACAACACGTGTGTAGTTAGCGAGCACGGTTACTCACCTTTTGAATGGTATGACGCTGTCGAAAAGCGCCCTCCAAGTTGCCGGTGCTGCGATGTTATTCCCAGCATACATGCCGGTGCATAGTGGACGAGCAGTAGCACGCTAACAATACGCATTATTTCTTTGGGACGTCCACCAAACTTTCCACGACAATCAGAGACAAAGGGAACGCACCCCGCGGCACGAACATCGTTAGTCCACATTTGGCTTCCGCGCCACTCATACGGCGAGTTTGCAGCGAGACACAAGCTGTCTGTGGCACTTATGCGCACAAGAACTAAGTCACATTTCATTACAGCAAACACAAAACGCACGATCAAACAAGCACATCGTTGCAGCTCGCACACCCACCCAAGCCGTTGTATACAGAGCGGCAGGCTAATTGGATGGATGCTATGAGCGTCCCTTTTGAAACGGGGCGGTGGGTGGCACCACCAACAGGTCGCACGGGGCCAGCCAATGCCTCGGCCAGCGTCATTTGAGGACTTGTGCGGCTGCCTAATTGCGCATAGCTGTTGCAAGACAAGCTGTTCCGGACAGGCCGCCATTGGAATATGAACCTGGCAACGTTTAACGCAAGAACATTATCTAGTGAGGCGAGTCTAGCAGTGCTATTGGAAGAATTAGAGGGCAGTAAATGGGATATAATAGGGCTCAGTGAAATTAGGAGGCCAAAAGAAGCATATACAGTGTTAAGAAGCGGGCACGTCCTGTGCTACCGGGGCTTAGCGGAGAGACGAGAACTAGGAGTCGGATTCCTGATTAATAAGAGTATAGCTGGTAACATACAGGAATTCTATAGCATTAACGAGAGGGTGGCATGTCTTGTTGTGAAACTTAATAAGAGGTACAAAATGAAGGTTGTACAGGTCTACGCCCCTACATCCAGTCATGATGACCAGGAAGTCGAAAGCTTCTATGAAGACGTGGAATCGGCGATGGGTAGAGTGAAAACAAAATACACTATACTGATGGGCGATTTCAATGCCAAGGTAGGCAAGAAGCATGCTGGAGACAAGGCAGTGGGGGAATATGGCATAGGCACTAGGAATAGCAGGGGAGAGTTATTAGTAGAGTTTGCAGAACAGAATAATATGCGGATAATGAATACCTTCTTCCGCAAGCGGTATAGCCGAAAGTGGACATGGAGGAGCCCGAACGGCGAGACTAGAAATGAAATAGATTTCATACTCTGCGCTAACCCTGGCATCATACAAGATGTGGACGTGCTCGGTAAGGTGCGCTGCAGTGACCACAGGATGGTAAGAACTCGGATTAGCCTAGACCTGAGGAGGGAACGGAAGAAACTGGTACATAAGAAGCCGATCAATGAGTTAGCGCTAAGAGGGAAAATAGAGGAATTCCAGATAAAGCTACAGAACAGGTATTCGGCTTTAAGTCACGAAGAGGACCTTAGTGTTGAAGCAATGAACGACAATCTTGTGGGCATCATTAAGGAGTGTGCAATAGAAGTCGGTGGTAACTCCGTTAGACAGGATACCAGTAAGCTATCGCAGGAGACGAAAGATCTGATCAAGAAGCGCCAATGTATGAAAGCCTCTAACCCTACAGCTAGAATAGAACTGGCAGAACTTTCGAAGTTAATCAACAAGCGTAAGACAGCTGACATAAGGAAGCATAACATGGATAGAATTGAACAAGCTCTCAGGAACGGAGGAAGCCTAAAAGCAGTGAAGAAGAAACTAGGAATTGGCAAGAATCAGATGTATGCGTTAAGAGACAAAGCCGGCAATATCATTACTAATACGGATGAGATAGTTCAAGTGGCTGAGGAGTTCTATAGAGATTTATACAGTACGAGTGGCACCCACGATGATAATGGAAGAGAGAATAATCTAGAGGAATTCGATATCCCAGAAGTAACGCCGGAAGAAGTAAAGAAAGCCTTGGGAGCTATGCAAAGGGGGAAGGCAGCTGGGGAGGATCAGGTAACAGCAGATTTGCTGAAGGATGGTGGGCAGATTGTCCTAGAAAAACTGGCCACCCTGTATACACAATGCTTCAAGACCTCGAGCGTACCGGAATCTTGGAAGAACGCTAACATAATCCTAATCCATAAGAAAGGCGACGCCAAAGACTTGAAAAATTATAGACCGATCAGCTTACTGTCTGTTGCCTACAAAGTATTTACTAAGGTAATTGCAAATAGAATCCGGAACACCTTAGACTTCCGTCAACCAAAGGACCAGGCAGGATTCCGTAAAGGCTTCTCAACAATAGATCATATTCACACTATCAATCAGGTGATAGAGAAATGTGCGGAATATAACCAACCATTATATATAGCTTTCATTGATTACGAGAAAGCGTTTGATTCAGTCGAAACCTCAGCAGTCATGGAGGCATTGCGGAATCAGGGTGTAGACGAGCCGTATGTAAAAATACTGAAAGATATCTATAGCGGTTCCACAGCCACTGTACTCCTCCATAAAGAAAGCAACAAAATCCCAATAAAGAAAGGCGTCAGGCAGGGAGATACGATCTCTCCAATGCTATTCACAACGTGTTTACAGGAGGTATTCAGAGACCTGGATTGGGGAGAATTGGGGATAAGAGTAAATGGAGAATACCTTAGTAACTTGCGCTTCGCTGATGATATTGCTTTGCTTAGTAACTCAGGGGACCAACTGCAATGCATGCTCACTGATCTGGAGAGGCAGAGCAGAAGGGTGGGACTAAAAATGAATCTGCAGAAAACTAAAGTAATGTTTAACAGTCTTGGAAAGGAACAGCAGTTTACGATAGGTAGCGAGGCACTGGAAGTGGTAAGAGAATACATCTACTTAGGACAGTTAGTGACTGCTGATCCAGATCATGAGAGTGAAATAATCAGAAGAATAAGAATGGGCTGGGGTGCGTTTGGCAGGCATTCGCAGATCATGAACAGCAGGTTGCCATTATCCCTCAAGAGAAAAGTGTATAACAGCTGTGTCTTACCAGTACTCACGTACGGGGCAGAAACCTGGAGGCTTACGAAAAGGGTTCTACTTAAATTGAGGACGACGCAACGAGCTATGGAAAGAAGAATGATAGGTGTAACGTTAAGGGATAAGAAAAGAGCAGATTGGGTGAGGGAACAAACGCGCGTTAATGACATCTTAGTTGAAATCAAGAAAAAGAAATGGGCATGGGCAGGACATGTAATGAGGAGGGAAGATAACCGATGGTCATTAAGGGTTACCGACTGGATTCCGAGGGAAGGGAAGCGTAGCAGGGGGCGACAGAAAGTTAGGTGGGCAGATGAGATTAGGAAGTTTGGAGGATCAACATGGCCACAATTAGTACATGACCGGGGTAGTTGGAGGAGTATGGGAGAGGCCTTTGCCCTGCAGTGGGCGTAATCAGGCTGATGATGATGATGATGATGTTGCAAGACAAACAGAACCACAGATAATTCTATATTGTACGCTATAGCTTAGCATAGAAAGAAATTCTATGACGCATTTTCAATTTTGAGTCGCTTCTGCTATCTGCAGCCAGCAAAAGCATGGCCTTCGAAATCAGAAAATTTTATCCCTATAGAAAGCCGTCGCTGTGGCGATATTCGAACGATTTGAACTTCGGTTACCTCTCCTAAAGCACGTGAATTCCGTATTTTGCCCCTGCCCATGCTAACTGCGCGGTCACTTCATTTTAAACAACTTCCTGCTGTCGTTAACATCAACTGTAAAGCCTCAGACATCGTCGACACAAACTCCGAGGGACACATGTGCAGTGTGCGATGTTTCAGTGCCCGTTGCAACAGTGTCAGACGGAAAGCATCAAATCTGCTCATGTGGCGAAGCTTACACCGCTGTCATCCATATCTTGCTTTCGTGTTAGTGTGTTTAATGTGTACGGGTCGCATTCCTGTCGTCCGTGCCTTCTGTGTTGATTGTGCGACCCACGAAGGTTCCTCGAAAAACCTATATGTCTCGGCAGCGTGCATTTTTTCTATGTGGTATGTGCCAGGAATGTACGCTGGCGTACAATGTGCTTGCAACCAAGTACTACAGTGCGTTCCAGCAAATAGACGCTGCCGCTTACGCGCAGTTTTCCTTGTCATGACCATGTCAATCTGCGCAATTGTCGGTTGCCAGTTAAATACAAGTAACACAGCCGAGAAATCAAACTACACAGAGCAAGGCATACGCTATATGTTTGCACTGTTTATCAAACGTGATAACGGGGTAACACGAACTCACAGTGCTCTTTAACAAGAAAAGTAAAGGACGTCGCTGTTTTGTGCCTAGCCCTGATAAATCGGAATCGTTTCCAGAGTAGTCGGAGCTCCCGCTGTGTAATATCGTTTCTTCATTTTTGTCTCTTAGACTGCCCCCAACGATGAATCTGAACCACTCCCACCAAAGGCCGAGGGTCCGAGTGCCTTAATTAACTATATACTAATTAACGGCACCTTAATTAACAGCGTCTTCATTAACACCAGTGGTAATAGGTTCGACTCCAACCTTTAGTCATGGGTCCGAGTGCTTTAAGTATATCTTAATTTAGTGTACATTAATATAACCGCCTTCATTAACACCAAAGTTTGTGGGCACGACTCCCACACAATATTATGTGTTCAAGTGCTTTAACTATATAATAATTAAATGTGCCTTAATTAACATCACCTTTAAGCACAAAGGTCCTGGGTTCGATTCCAACCCAATATGATAGTTCAAGTGACTTAATTGTTATATCCTAATTAACTGTGCCTTCATTAGCATCGCCTTCATTTTAACAAAGGTCGTGGGTTCGGGTGCCTTAAGTAACTATCATACCTGTGCCTTAATTAACATCGCCTTCATTAACACCAAAGGTCGTGGGTTCAACTTCCACTAAGCATTGTGGGTTCAAGTGCATTAATTAGGTATATCTTAAATAACTTTCTTAAATAACTGTGCCTTAATCAACACCAAAGGTCGTGTGTTTGTAGCCTTAATTACCACCATAGGTAGTGTGTTCAACTCCTATGAAAGGTTGAGAGTTTCTAGCCTCTTTGTACATCGTGTGCTCAAACCGACAATGCCGGATTTTCCGCTACATGAGCCATTTATTGCTATCGCATTACAAAGAATTTTTCACGGCTTGGCATCGCACACAGTCATATATGATGAACTTTGACATTACAAATAACACAAAAAAGCAGTACACTCTTATCTACAGAAATCATAAGGTGCATTGTTATTTGTGTGATGTACTTGTGATGCCAAAAAACATTAGACGATGCATTTCTTATGAATGTCTGATGTCACATTAGGAACACATAATGTTCTCTATAGAAACTCATGGATCATTTTCGTAAGGGCAGACACTGTAATTTCATAATATTCGGGTTACCGGAAGCCACAGGAGAGACTTCCTTGACACTGGAACGCCCGCTCAATAAAGACGCTATCGAAGGCCCTCTAGAATTAAAGCTGTAGCCGTTAAACGCATACATGGGAGAGGGAAAGCGTTAGCAGACTAGACTCGACCTGTAATCTTTAAATTGCTAGAGTCGATAAAAAGTATAATATACTGAAAAAAGGGACACAAACATAAGGGCATTGCACTATTTTATGCAGAAGACTTCTCAAAACACGTGAAGGACATCAGAAGTGAACTTTAGAACTGCACGAACGTAAGCCGGCAAAATAATGAAAAGATTTCGCTTTTTTTCGACAAACTGTACAGTAAAAATCGCGCATAAGCCTGGTGTAAAGAGTAGGAGAAAAAAGTGCCTCTTGAAATAGAAAAACTCTACAAAAAGAGAGTAACAAAATCGTCGTGGCGGGAAAGCAGTGAGCACTGCCGGCAAAGAGAAAAGCGTAGTTGTAATTCACCGAGGCACAATATCAGCGAACTAACACATTTCACGGTCAATGCTTGAAGCGTCATCAACATACTTCAAGCACTTTAAAACTTGATGATTGATTACGAACCTGATGTAGCAGGTATAACGGAAACATGGGTCAGGTCCGACGTTCTTGACCATAAGTTTGCACCGCCAAATTATTCCTTGACCCGGAAACACCGTCCCAGACATGGTGGGGGAGTGGAGTTATTAAGAACATGTTTTGCTTTATCGTTTCTCGCTGAGATAAAAGATATTTAGGCGGTATTTTATATATTGCTTTTCGACGGAAGAAAAATTATTTTAGGGAGTGTTTATCGGAGCCCGAAATCATGTGAAGAGTGCATCAATTAAACTCGCGGCTATGGTTCACGTATCATCCTTAGAGGCGATTTTAATATTCTCTGTATTAATTGGAATGATATTTACTAGTCGTCAGCAGCCTCGGGTGCACTATTTCATTTTATGTTAACCGTCAATCTTCAGGTTATTTCACGTTCAACGCGCTCGCCGGTAACTGCAGAAAACGTTTTTTGACTTATTAGTTATCAGCCATAGTTTTTATATAAACCATGCACGAACTCACGTCATTCGTGACATCTCTGACCATGACGTACCAGTATGAGTGTTACCACTTGATGGTACTACTGCCCATCTTCTTCTGTCCATAGTAGCCGACTTGCAAAACGCTGATGACAATAGAACGTAAACATACATTCACCATGAGCTCTAGTCTTTTCCACAAATGGGTTCCAATGCCTGTGTTGTCGTAAATTCCCTTTGCCTTACGTTTAAAATGTTTCGCCCTCTACTGCGTCAAGAACTGCGTGCCTACTAAGACCTAGTGGCAGCCAAAAAACTAATGTCTGGATTGAAAATGGAAAGGTTTGGAAAAGATTGCCTAGGAAAATAAAAAAACAAAAACAAAATGAAGAGTCGTATCCAGAGTGACGAAACAGCCTAATGTAAACGCGGAATTCGAGCTTACAGCCAACCGTGCAAAAGAATATTACTTTATTATAACTTCCTGCTAATAATCCCGGAAGCTTCTGGAAGCACTTTCGTACCAATGAGAGAGACGCATCTCACTTACCCGAAGAGGAAGAAACTGCTAGGGCCAGTGCATATAACATTTTTTGATATCAGTATTTACTGCAAAAATTACATTTTCCCCCTATCGTAACCAGAGAGGGTATGAGCATTGCTTATTAAAGATCACGGACATTAGGCTGGCATACATGATATCCTGCTTAATCTTGACCCTAAACTACGCAGCGGTCCTGACAACATACCTAACGACTTCCTAAAAGAGTATGCGAAATGGTGCAATAGATACCTTGGCGTAATCTTTCCCAAACTCGTCACGATTTCACAGCTACCAAGTGGCCGGAAAACTGCAAAAATAATACCGACACATAAATAAGCCAACAGCAGAAATTCCGCATTTTAGACCGATTTCATTAAACGTTACACCCTGTAAGTTTCTACAGCACCAAAGTGCATGACGGTTTTTCTAAAGAGCGTTGAGTTCTTGTCTCCCTACCAGCATGGCTTCCGTAGTGGTTTATCAGCAGTTAGGCCACTATTAGAACTATACAATGATCTTGCGTTTACAGTCAATCACCGCGGTCGGAACGTCATGATTATACCTGATCTATCTAAGGCATTTGCATTTGTGTGTGAAGGAGCGGATCGGAAATCTTTAGTGAGGCATAGGTCGCACTAGTTTTCTAGCCCGAAGCGGGCCACGTCCCGGTTGGAACCAATAGTCCTAGCCTTTCTGCTGCATTGCAGGCCCATTGAACTGCTCATAGCTGCTGTTTTAATGTGAGACTGCGTAGAGCTGCGTCACAGCGCTCTTCACTGTTGTCCTTGTCCCTGCCTAACGCGGAAGAATGCCAGAGCATCAAGATTTATGAGTCCGTCACATTTATCGCATGTTGTAGATGTTGAGAACTCCGGATAGATATTTTTGATTAAAAGCGGGTTTGGATAGGTTCTTGTTTTCAAGAGCCTTAGCGTAATGGCATGATGTCTATTTAGTTTACTTTGCGGAAGGAGGGAGGCCCTACGTCCTAGGTAGAAGTGTTTGGTTAGCTCGTTGTACGTGAGGAAGTGGTCCCTGCAATCTGGAACCTCAGCATCGTCTTGCCTTGTGGCTGCACGGTTGGCAAATCCTCGAGTGGCGTTGCGGGCAGATTCCTTGAGGTTCGCGGGAGCACCGGTTATTTCTTCCATATGAACAGAGATACAGATAATGGTGTGGGATTTGACGATCTCTTCATCGAGAATTGCAAGGGCCTGTCTAGAGATCACTGCTTCAGCAAATGCTCGAATGGCTACCCCTCAAGAAAACAGACTACATGAGCAACTCAGCGTTGTTCCATTTGCCTTTACCAGGACCAGGACTGTTCTGCGTGTCCCGCCATCTGCCTGACTGTACCGTAACCACGGCCTTCTGTCGCTTCTGTCTTGGGGGCGGTGTTTTCACTGGAAAGCTGGGTTCACTCTGGCAGCGGCAGCGGCGACGTACGCACGTCATTTAATCAACTTGTCTGGATTTTTGCAGGTTGGTTTCATTTCTTATTCTGTGCTGTAGCATAGCTCCTCCCCTGTCGTCGCTGTTGCTGCCACGAGTCTTGTAGTTCTTTTACCTTGTTGTGACTGCTGGTTAGAGTGTCGTATATGTCATATCTGTGCCGCCTTTAGGCTATGGAGGGTTCTGGCTCTGGAAGCCTGCGCGATGTCGCTAAGGCTCTTGCTGATAAGCAGCCAGGTACTATAAAGGAAGTCACAAAAGTGTTAGTTGAACTGACAGCTAAACTTGAGGCGTTCGCGACGGACATGAGAAATGTCGTCGGTGGTGTTGCTAACTCCAATACAGAGATTCGCTGTGAACTTGGAGCCATTCGCGACTCCATTGGCTTTATGAACGATGGTTTCGAACAATTCAAGAAGGATGTTGACTCGTTCCGTCGCGAGCTGACTGCAGTGACGGCTGAAAATCAGCGATGTAAAAGGGAAAATGAGCAACTAAGTAAAGAACTGAAAGAAGCAAAGAGAGAAATAGTTGAGCTGAAACAATACAACAGGAACATGAACCTTGAGGTTAAAGGACTACCGTTAGTTGCAAACGAAGATCTGAGAAGAAGTGTTGGACAAATTGCCACATGTATAGGCACAAGTGTCACGCACAATGACATTGATGTAGTACATCGTGTCCCTTCTAAAGATAAAAATAAGCCAAACGTGATCATAAAGTTTTCGACTAGGTCTGCACGAGACAGAGTACTCTCTGCTGCGCGAACCGCTAAGTTAAGCACTGGGACCCTGGGCTTTGAAGAGAGTAATCCTGTATATATCAATGAGCATCTGTGCGCTGAAAACAAGCGTTTATTGGGTAGAGCTCGACAACTGAGGCGAGAAAAAGAATGGAAGTTTGTGTGGGTGTCACAGGGAAAGATCCTGATGCGGAAGTCTGAAAATTCGCCTGTCCTACATGTTACCTGTGACTCGGACCTAGACAAGGTGCGTTAGATTACCCGCTATTGCATACTCAACGCCATTTATATCATGGTGCCAACAGATAGAATGGCTCAAGAACAATTTAGGAACCTATGGTTCTTCTTGCTTTTCTCGATATTTTTGAAAACAGTTAACGGAGCGATTCTTCAGACACCCACGCACATTTTCCGAATCTATGCGGCTTCGTACCTAGCAAATGCGCCTGATAGTGTCCTTATGTATGTAAGCTCTAAAGTACTGTCGGAAACAGGTATTTTTATGAACGTTAACCTTTTGACCAATATTGTACACCTTAGAGTCTATAGTACATCAGTGTTGCACTCATTTGTTCTTGCTTGCTACAGTGCTGCGGTTGAGGGCGTCACCCACATAAAAATTAAGTTCCTCTTAATATTTTCTTCAGCCGTTGGTCTTATTCATCTATGCCAACGGCACTGTTTCTACATTGCAATGGCTGTCTTTTTTCCTGAGAATTAAGTTTCAAAATGGCTCTGAAATGTACTAGTCCCTCTGAATTAAGCACGATTGTTGCGCGTCAGCGCCTACCGACTCTGAGTTTCCTGCAGATGAACATACAGTCAGCCCGTTCTAAAGAAGACGAATTGTGGAATTTTCTAGATGAATTTAAATTAAAATTTTCTGTCATTATGTTGACTGAAACTTGGTACTGCAATGAAACCGATATTGTGCATATTGATGGGTATAATGTGGCCTATATAAATAGAGAAACTAGAGGCGGTGGTGTATGCATATATGTGGAAACAAGTATTGGCTATCAGTATATTGATGAATGGTCTCGATGCTGTGAAGACATTGAAATTCTGTGTTTAAAATTCGAAAACTCTCTATTTACTGTTGTGTATAGACCTCCTCACGGCAACATCAACAAGTTTCTTCAATATTTAGATGAATTCTTTTGGTTTGTTAATGACCAAAATGCCAAATTATAATGAAAATAATTATACATTAGTACTCGGAGGTGACCTCAACATTGACATGCTCACAAAGACTAGCAAACAAACTGACCTGTCAAATCTACTTCTTTCGCATGGCCTTTCAAATGTTATAACTACCCGAACTCGCATTACAGCTGCTACAGCCACCTTGATAGATCTATTTATAACAAATTCTGCTAACCTACTGCACCATGGTCCGATAAGTATCGCTATCAGTGATCATTCACCAATTTGCCTAATTACTACGGTTGAAATTAAACAGAGGCACCCGGTGAAATCAGACATTTATTTCCAAGACATTAATTCACAATCTCTTTCTTGCTTTCGTGACGAAATAAGCTCGTTGAGCTGGGATGACATACTCTCCTCTTCATCACCTGATAGCGCCTATGACCGCTTCATTACGATCGTGTGCACAGTATACCAAAAACACTTTCCTTACAGGCACGTAAAAAAACCAAAACACGCTCGCAAGCCATGGATCTCCTCTAAGCTAATCAAAATGATAAATGAAAAGAATAGGCTGTACCATGCGTTTTTGAATAGCCCTGACCCAGATGATTTGAAGCGGTTTAAGAAATATCGAAATAACCTGACTAAGCTGCAAAAACAAGCTAAATGCGACTATTACTACTCCATGTTCGATGGTATCGTTGATGCAAAACAGACTTGGAATAAGCTGAATTTTGTTATATCATCAAGGCGACCCGCCAGTAGTATTAAAGAGCTCAAGGTTGGTAATGAGGTTCTTAAACATGAAGCACTCGCCAATAAATTTAATGATTACTTTGCCTCTCTAGTTGAAAGCACTTATGATCAATATGCCTTGATGTATTTGCCCAGTCCCCTTACACATTCTTTGTATATTGATGAGACTGATGACACTGAGGTTTTAAATGCGTTCAAAAATTTTAGGCGATCTAAAGTGAGGATGTGCACGGATTAAAAATACAACCAATTCTTTTTGTTATTGACCTGCTCACCCCTTGCCTCACTCACATTTACAACATCTCCCTAACCTCTGGCATTTTTCCTCAACAGATGAAAATCGCAAGGGTAGCTGTGGTTTACAAAGGCGGAGAAAGGTAAAACTTAAGTAACTATAGACCAATCTCAATTCTTCCACTGTTTTCAAAAGGTTTAGAAAAAATTATTCTCCTTAGGATGACTGCCTTTTTTAACACGTATTCTGTTTTAACACCATGTCAATATGGCTTCAGGTCAGGCTGCTCGACTGAAACTGCTCTTCTTAAACAAAAGGAACTAATTTTGAAAAATATAGAGGCGAGGAAACTAACATTGGGAGTATTCCTAGATTTCTCAAAAGCTTTTGACAGAATTAACCATGGAACACTATTTAAAAAATTGAATTGTTATGGTACACGCGGAATAGTTTTAGATTCAATTAGAAGTTATATAACCAATAGAAAGCAATGCGTATCAATAAATAGAAAATTATCTTTGTTTAAACTTATTACGAAAGGCGTGCCTCAAGGTAGCATATTGGGACCACTTCTATTTATCATTTACATAAATGACATTGTTAATATTGATGTTTCGATTACCTATATTATTTACGCAGATGATACTAGTTTATTCTTCTCAGGAACTAAGAAGGATCAACTCATCAATTTTGCAAATGAAATACTTCACAAGATATATAACTGGTATGTACAAAATTCTCTCCAGTTAAACTGCTCCAAGACAAAAGCGGTCCTCTTTAGAGCGAAGTCCTCGCCCTGTGATCTAACCCAATGCCTCACACTCAATGACAGAAAAATAGAACTTTCCGCTACAGCAAAAACATTGGGTGTTATTTTCCATGAATTGATGCTATGGGACCACCACACCGATTACTTACGAAATAAACTTAGTAAAGCGTTATGTATGTTGCGCAGATGCCAGAGGCTACTACCAATACCACAGAAACTTATGGCTTATAACGCACTATTTGCTTCTCACCTGCGCTATTGTAACCTGGTCTGGTCATATAGTACTAAGAAATCATTAGGTAATTTAGTTTCAGTTCAAAAGAATGCCTTACGTGCTATTTCAGAGTTACCTTACAATGGACATACGCGTGACATATTCCGGAAGTTCAAGATTTTACGTGTAGACCGCCTTTATGAGTATCAACTTATGTGTTCTTTTAAACGTGACATGATTAAGGGTACTAATCATATCTTAAACATCGCGAACTTGCAGCGGAATCCTTCTTTTCGGCTAAATCGATATACGGAACACTGGGAAGTCCCGCGCCCTCGGACTAACTATGGCCTTCAAGCACTCTCCTACTGTCTTCCCTCTACACTTAACAAATATAGTCTAAATGATGCAAACATACGCCAGATATCCAAGAGCACATTACTGCAAAAATTTCTGTGAATAATTAACTTTTTGGTTTGTCGGTTGAAAAGTATTTCTTTGCTTTTTCTAAGTTGTCATTTCTGCTTTTCATGCATACATATATGCGTATATGCATGTGTGTATGTATATATATATATATGTATAAATGTGTGTCTATATATGCGTCTGTGAATATGTATATATTGACCTTGCCACAAGAATGTACTACGAATATCTCGCCATGTTGCTGCCTGTTGTTCATGGGGAGGTGGGACTAGTCAAGCTGCCGTTATGCAGCTTTTATCCTGCCATCCCTACCGCTTTGTATATATCAGTGTACTTATGTGGTAAATAAACTTCTTCTTCTTCTTCTTCTAGAGTGGCTGCAGATACTGTATCTCTATGGGTTTAAAAGTGCCAATGTGATGGCTACCTATTATGCAGCTTCTGGTTTTGTATTGTACGTGGAAGCCGAGTTGAAGACTTCACCATTGTCGTTCAGGAGGACCGCTGTGATGGCTCATCTATTGGGCATCAACGCCACGTTGACGAACGAGCATTCTTTAGCTTGAGTTTTAGAATCCTGAAGTAGGGTTTTGGCTCTTACTTGCCTTACGAATAAGGTAAGCATTCCTTGGAACAGGCATGGCTGCAATATTGTTTTGCAGATCTTTGGGAATTTCTCTGTGGTTATTAGGTATTGCTGTAACTGGTGTGCTAATTCGTTCGACGATGTGTCTTCCTGATCGCAGGATTGACACTAAAAAACTGTGCCCTTTCTTGTGCCTCGGCTATTTTTTCCGGTGTATTGTGCAGCCATAGTTGCATGAGTATTTCAGTTTCCTGGTACACAGCTAGCCAAAGAGCTACCTTGATTACCTTCCTTAACAATTTGTTGAGTTTGTCTCTTTCCGATCTCTGTCACTTGTGTATGGCTGCAACGTAGGCGAAATGACATAGCACAAAGGTGTGAACTGGTCTGATGACGTTGCCGTTTCTAAGCCCAGGTCGCCTGTTATTGACTCTTTTGATGAACCTGATTGCGTTGTGCACTTTCTTAGCGATACGTAGAATTGTTTGATTTGATGTCGAGCCAGTTTTACTGCTTTGGTTAATAGGGACTTGAATCTTTGCTTCAGATCCTTATGGCCGCTGTAGACTTTGAAAATAAATATGCTTTACTGAGTGCCAGATGAAGAGTTTAGAATGATTTCCGTCATGATGTATTCAGTCTTGTTAACACTCATCTTTGGATGGTGGCCGATGTGCCTAGCCCTGTTACTAACTAGGGTTCCGATACCCCTCCCCCCCATCGTTGCTCTTCATCTCCTGTTCATACCCGGGCAAAGTGATGCTGGGGGGTAGCGTTTCTTGGAGTATGATAACCTGTGGTTTCTCAGGGTGGGTTCGAATAAATTGTGGCAGGGGTGCCTTTTTATGTTGGTAGCCCCTGCAGTTCTAATGCAACGTTTTGAATTGACTAGTTTGCGCAGCCATCTTGTTTCTGTGGGGGTGTAGTATTTAGTGTAGTGAGACTGTTAGATTTTGTGCGTTGTGCGAGATGTTTAGAGGCCTTGGGATCCAGCGCTGGGACCACCGTATCATGAAGATACACTTCGATGTTGAGCAATCTCTGGTTAGTGCGCTCTTCCATGTTGCAATACATGACTGGAATTATATCAGCCTTTCGTGTATCTGCTTGACGCTCCTGCTGAGCGTTGTGAGCTTTTCTTTGACTTCAGATTTCGTCCGGGTAAACGATTGTTCGCATGTTGCCATGGCCCGCTTCTTGGGCGTGGGTGTCTCCCTTATTTCCCTCTTCATTCGTCTAGTTCATCTGTCAAGAGACTTCTCATTTCATTTACCACAGCTAGTAGAGAGTGGCTGATATTTTGTGGCTATCTTAGAGCTTATTCTAATTTCTGCCATCTCCGTAATGAGCTTGTCTCTCATGGTTCTTAGATTATCATTTCCTTTTTCTAGTTGCTGTATGCTATCACCTTCTACTTTGTTATGCTCATGCTCTGGCGTTCGCTCGCGCGTTACCTGTGTTTCCTGCGCTCCTCCATGGACTCGATCGGCCTGAGTTTACTGCCGTTGACGATATTGTTGCCCGGTGTCTGATGGTCCTGCAGGCGAATCGATGCACACCTGAACCCCGTTGCGGATGAAGCGTCCGCTAACTTTAAGTCGGCTTCCGGATCTTGAGGGGCCTCTGGTTCTAGAATGACTCCTAGAACGGGAGCGTTTCTTGGATCGAGGGCACGTTTCTGCCGCTGTTTCTAGTTTGGTGGGCGTGCTGCCAGTTCGTTGTAATCATGCTTCCTCATTGGCTCGTTCCCGTCTTCGTCTTCCGACCACGTATGGTATCCGGAAACGCTGCTTGCAGGCTTTATCGGCCGTCAGGTGTGGTCTTCCACATAGGCTACATTTCGTGGAGCATTGGTGACTCCTCTGATTTAGGCGAGTCACACCAATTGACCACATCCTCGGCACGTTGATTCTTCGGGGGTCGAATACACATCCGCTCGACGGCCCAGCTTGCCACATGCTTAGCAAATGTTCACTTGCTTGAGGCAGAGAAGACATCTCAGCAGGTTCTGGCTGCACCTTACGAAGTTTGGTACTTTCAGGCCATTAAAAGTGATGATGACTGTACCCGTGTTCTTAATTGTCTTCGCTGCTAGGGCTAGGGTATTTCTGTTGTTTACAATGTTTGTTTCCAGAACAGCAGAAACATCGTTGACGTCAGTCTTGCATATGACGCCCTTGCCCGTGGTGTACTGAGCCGTTTGTGTATGCCACAATAGATTATTCACTGAAGTTGAAAAGACTTTGGAAAATGGCCCCTTTCAGTCTGGATAAAAAAAATTCTAGCCAATCCTTCCCAATTTGTAATCTACAAAAATGCTAACAATGTCACAGTCACTTCCCTAGTTACCCAACGCTCTGTTCTTGGGCGATAACTCTTCCTAATCTTTATCATTGACATCAAAGCTAACATTGATTGCAACATAAATCTGTTCGCGGACAACTGCGTTATTTGCAGCAAGATTACTAATTATAGCGACCACATCGCAGCACGTAATAAATCCCTCAACACTCTAGCTTCTTGATGCTCTAAGTGCCAGATCTGAATTAACATTAAAAATATGTGGCCATAACTGTAATAAGGAAAACCAAGACTATCCATCTTTACACATCAGAATAAAAGCATACTGCTAACGGAAGTTTAACAGCCTAAATACCTTGGAGTTACGGAAACCTCAGACCTCAGGTGGGATAAAGATATAAAGAACATCACTACAGCAGTGTTACGAAATTTTTTTGTTCTTCAAAAGAAGCTTTGCGTTCTCTACCACATCAGCGAAGCTACTAGCCTACACAACGGTCGTTAGGGCAATCCTCGTGTACGCAAACACAGTATGTTTGCCTCATTCAATGACTAACATAACAAAATTACAGGCAACAGAAAGGCCATGAGGTTCATTCACAATAAACATAAACGCGATGACTAACCGTCTAATCTTCTCACGCAGTCTGGATTGCAAACGCTATCTAGCAGAGTTAGATAATGCAGATATGCAGATGCATACAATGCAGAGTTAGATAATGTTTTGAAGTAGTTCACGTCGTATGAACTGGCCCTTAAGACTAAGTATAGAGTTTTTCATTCCAGGAAGAAAAAACTCAATACTGGCATACTGGACAGATTAATACGAGGTGCAAAACTACAACAAGTTGCCTCCTACAAATATTTAGGCATTTTCTTTGATTCAGACATGCACTGGAAAACTCATATTAAACACCTTTGTTCCAACCTTGCTTACGGATGTTATATTCTTCTTAAGGCTCGTGAATGTTTCGGATATCCTGTCCTACGTATTCTGTACTTCTCCTTCATTCAGAGTCACATATCTTATTCTATTGACTCATGGGGAAGCACTTTTATAACCTACCTTGAGCCTGTATTCCATCTGCAAAAACGCGCATTAAGAATTATCACCTTTTCCAGGTGTACACAATCGAGAACGTACTTGTATAGCTCATTGCATGTGTTGGCATTGCATGCATTGTATGAATTGAAAATTGCTGAGGTAATTCATAGTATTCTTGAAACCAATAATCCACTTTCAATTACCTTGTTTAAGATCCCGTTACGAAATACAAGAGCTCCAACTAATCTGTGTTGTAATTTGCCCTCATGTCATAATCTGTACGGGAAAGGGCTCGTGGAACTTGACGGCGTACTTATTTGGAATTTGTCAATACATATAAAACAAGCCTGTAACACTAGGTCTGCTGTGAGAAAATAATGTTTTGAAAGACACTGTCCATAAAAGTGCACTTCTCTGCATGTACATTCCTGTCTAAGTCGTACATGTCAATTGCTCAAGTTGTGCATGCCAATTTAATTGTTCTGTATTGTGTCTGTTTTGTTGCTCGCGCGCGTTAAGGATAAAAGAACACTGACTTATATTTACCTTCGTTTCTGTGTTAAGTATGTTAATATTTCTATTATGTATTATGTCTGCTGCTATTCTTTGCTCACGCGCTGCGTTTTCTATCCTAATCTGACTATGGAACCGGGACAAGCCAATGACTATGGGTCCAGTAATGCTTTCGTGTTTGTAAAATATGTTGTAAATCAAGAATGAATGAATGAATGAATGAATGAAAACACGGTCGCCTGAAGTTCTTGTTTCAACTACTAAAGAAGTGACTTTGATGTACGTGAGTCCAGATGCGTTTAGTTTTCTGAGGGTCAAAAAATACACGTGACAAGCGTACTTACACTTTAATAGAATACACCTGCGTCAACAAGACATTGAATGATTCCTTCTTTCGCCTCACGGTTGCTTCATGGGATCGACTTGATCCTGCAGTAGCTAACATCGAATCGTTATCAGAATTTACCGCGCAAGTACAAGCAGCAGTGTGTAAATAAATTGGTTTATCATCGGGCAAATCATCGCCGCAAATGTTGCCTCTTTTTGTTTCAACATCCCCTTTCTCCCTTACCTTTTGTTTTCGCTAGTTGCGGACATATGCCATGCTCGGTTCCTAAAATAATTTTTTTTTTACTGTATTACTTTAATCCTAGGATGATTGTTGCAACTGCTATTTTTCCCGCTTATTCCGTGCCTAGATTTATTTTCTAAAATCTTTTCTTCTCTCTCTCGAAGTGTTATAAGCCCATCTCTTCATACAACTGCATAATTTCTTCATACCTTAAGTACTGTGTGTCCGTTCGTTCCTATTACATGTAGACCTGATTACCTACTTGCTCTCGAACGCTAGTTGTCTTAAGTACCACATTAACTGTCATGTGGAAACATTTATTTGCAATCATCAATTCGGCGTTCTTTTTATATTACTGTCTTCGGAGAATTGTTTTTTTGTTTAGTTAACCGTTCTGCAAAGAAGCTCTTCAACCATGTTGTATACTTATATCTGGCGCAAAAATACACGTGAATATATACTGCACTCCCCAACTACCACGCTCTCGAATAAAAGTAGCAGTATTGTAAATGAAACAAAGAATACACAGGAACTAAATGACCTAAATATGCACTGTAAATGCATATTTTACGCTCAAGTGGTCTTCGCCCAGAAGTGGCGCGGTGGCCGTCGCCCCCTCTCCCCCCCCCCCCCCCCCCCCCATTGTCGGCATGCCGCCTTCACTATAACCAGTTTCTTTTTTTCAGCAGCACGCGCCACTGCCATCGAGATGCAGACATTTCGAAAAAAAATATTGCTTGCGGTGGTACGTTAGAGCGTCAGCGATCAGTGAGGCAGTAAGCGACTAGACGGGCTTGGTGCCGAGGCGCACAGAAGCGTACGCGCTCGAGGTTCTGACGCTTTTCCAGCGACGTACGACCTAATGGAAGCTTCCATTCGCGTGGCGCGAAATAGTGTGAGCGTGGTCTTCGTTCCTTATTTTTTTTTCTTTTAGCTTGCATGGCGCCACCCGTATCGGTCGCGATATAGCGGACGGAATGGCGGTCTATGTTTCTCATCTGAGGCGCACTGAGCTGTGTTGCTGGTTTTTTTGTTTTTTCACTGAGGACGCGCGTGCTCGTAGTTTGATGTTGCATTTCTACAGCGGAAATTCACGCCAGGTCTAATAAAACCAAGAGCCCGTCGTCCTTATGCTCGAATGCATTGGGGCAAAAAATGGGCACAACATTTTTCAGCTAAAAGCAGACTACACCCGGTCTTAAAGCTGTCTGCATCGGTGCGGCCCAGACGGCGCGCGGAAGGCCTGGCTGCATTCCAGAAGCAGAGTAGTCTGCAGACCCGTTTCATGCCAAATTTTCATGACGCTATCCTCTCCGACTGCAGTACAGGGCTCTTACTGTCGGAAGGGGATACAAAGAGGGAAGTGAAACCAAAGTAAAAACGCGCCATCGAACTGTATTTTTACGCAGAAATGTTAAGCACGAAGGCCGCTCTTGGAGAACAACAAAACCTGCGACTAGTGCTGCACGTCGTGAGGCGAGCGTCGCGTGAAACGGTTGCCTGCGAAGCGAAGCCGCGTCTGCCTGACGCAGCGCGACTCAGCCGCCGTGCCCGCCGCCGCATAGTCGGCTGCACGAGGCTTAAGGTGTACTTCGCTTCACTTATATTTCCTTAAGGACCCCTCAATGGGGGCATTACATGAGCATGTAACGCTCGTTACAGTGAAAATCTCGAGGTACCTTTTGTTGCTTCATTGCACATTACCGTAAAGAGAATAGCCGGTGGCAGGCAAATATTAAACGTGTAGTACAAATATCCATAGAATCTGCTCTTTACATTCGTGTTGTCCTACATGTTGAGCCTAGAGTCTACTAGACTAAGGTTGACGGACGAAACGCTGCGGCGGCGCATGCTTTGCGGTTAGGCGCGCGAAGACGAAGAAAACTGCGGGCGGCGCTGCGATCAAACTGGATTCGGTCGCATCAAGGTGATACTGAACCGCTGCTGATACTACACGGAAGGGTCACTCGTACTACTTCGCGCGCTGGTATATAAGTTCAGGCCACTCAAATGGTGTTTATAACTGCATGTGACATTATTTATACCTTAGGGATAGACGCATTTGTTTTTCTCCTTTATTTCATTTTATTATGTTTTGTTTTTAATACCGCTCGGTGATTACGCCAGCATTGCGGCCGCAGTGTCGGCTTTCATTCTACTATGTTATTGTGTGGTTCCCTTTGGAGAACAAGTATTTTTCTTGTTCTTCAAGCAACATGTACCCCTCGGGAGTATTTCTGAGCATATAGTTTTCCGTGCGTAGGTCTTGCAAAACGCACACGGAAAGACATGTGTAAGCTTCCTGCTTCCTGCATTTAAAAAAAACGAAACCACATCTGCCCATCCGGCGCCCTGTACTGAGATTTACGGAAACTATTGTTATAGAAAAAAAAAGAACACTGCAGTGCAACATTTTCTCCTTGTTTCCGTCTCCCTAGCGTAACAGAATTTGGAGTAATTCGTACGGGTTCTTTTATTGCGGTCGGACCTCGGGTGCCAACCACAGCTGTGCTTGTTGCTTTCTTTTTCTTCACTCATTGGCTCACTCCCTTCCTCCGATAAATATAGGCACACTGTAGAATTGCTAGCGAAGGATTAGTGAGGCTAAGGCGCTTGTCAATTATCATTTCTAACTTTATATTTGTTTCGGCGCAGTTACAACATGACAACTTCAAGAAGAAGAGCAAATACCATAAACCAAGCCAATAAAAGTCGGCATTTTTCTTGTTGTTGATACCGTCATTGTCGTGGTTGCTGCTGCTGTTTAACTCTCTCATGCCTGCTTCATATGAAGGATGGCTTATAAGCGGCATATCCCCTTTTTAACAAGTTGAAACTTAGCATTCAAATCTTGCCATTCACACGAGAAGCAAAAATACAAAGGAGAAAATGTTGAAACTTTCCCCAGAATAAGCTTGAAAGTAGTTCACTTCAGAATCACACACCCGCCTTGTTCTGAACAATTCGTATGAACGCAGGTTACATGTGCCAAGAAACAACGCCAGGACGAGTTGTTCGCATCTTAGCGTTATTTAAAGGAACTTGCGCTCTCAACTGATCAGTATAATGAATGAGTACTTAGGACTTGTTCATTAAACTAAAAGACGTCGTAGACTTAAGTTGAACATGAGCTTTGTCGCGCAAAGGACGCAAATGTTTCCAAGCACACACAGAGGAGACACCACAGGAAGCTTTGTCACTTGCGCAAGATCTTTCGGCAGTCTTTTGATCACGGTATCTTGCCACTGGATTAAAAAATCGGTAAGGAGGTCTCAATACTTAAGTCTGGTAATAATTACACTACTCTCAATTGCCGGCTCATTTAATTAACAAGCATTCATTGTAAACTTATGGAACAATTATTGTACTCGCGTATAGCTAAGGTTTTAGAATAAAATTCATTTTTTACACCCGGCAACATGGTTCTACGCGCACATTTTCTTGTGAAACCAAATTACTTCTGTTCCTTCATCATCTGAAAACTATATTTGATAAACACTTTAAGATCGACTGCCTCTTCTTGGAATTTGCGAAGGCCTTTGAAGAAATTAATCACGCCCTACTAATTTTTAGGCTCTCTTCCCTCAATCTCGACTGTAACATGCTGTCTTGGCTTGAATATTTTCTAACAAACCACCTGCAGTACGGCACAATTAACGGTCATAACTCACCTGAAATAAACGTAACACAGGAAGTGCCACAGGGTTCAGTTTTAGGCCCACTCCTATTGCGTTTAACATGTATCAACGATTGTTCTTACTGTGTTTCTTCTTCTGTGCATTTACAGGCCTACGGCTGTCTATAACACAGGGGAATACGTAACAATGACGATAAAAATATTTGCAGCAAGACAA
Source organism: Dermacentor andersoni (assembly GCF_023375885.2). NCBI lineage: Eukaryota > Metazoa > Arthropoda > Arachnida > Ixodida > Ixodidae > Dermacentor > Dermacentor andersoni. The sequence goes on along the minus strand of NC_092824.1, from coordinate 21,601,349 downwards.
GCAACAATTCAATGCGATAAGTGGCTCATGAATTGTAATCCTAACAAATGCAACCTAATGACGGTTTTTCGGCAGTAAGATAGCTCCTCAACGTATAAACTATATGGCATCGAACTCGGCCAAGTCTCATCATTCCGGTACTTGGGGGTTACTATCGCCTGCTATCTAACATGGAATACTCCTATAAACATAATCAGTAACAGTGCTAACAACGCATTCGGATACATACGACGTAACTTCAACAAAGCCCCACCTTTCCTAAAAGCTTCTATGCAAACTCTTCTGCGCTAGAAGTTAGAATACGCCACCTGCAATCTGGAACCCTCATCATACAAATTTAGTAAGGTCCATAGAATTAATGCAGACTAACGCCGCACGTTTCATTTTCTTTTCACTTCGATGGGGGCGAACTGCTAAAACACCCGTGTACTTAGATTTAGGTGCACGTTAAAGAACCCCAGGTGGTCGAAATTTCCGGAGTCCTCCACTACGGCGTGCCTCATAATCAGAAAGTGGTTTTGGCACGTAAAACCCGTAATTATTTCATTTCTCACAATTACCATTGTACAGCAACATAACAGCGAAGCATCAAGCTCTGTCACGGCCATTTCTGCCACTTTACTGTAAGTACTTACGCCTTTGCCGATTCATAAAGTATTCCATCATTCATCACTTCGTTCGGAACTTAACACGTCACCAACTTACGCTTCATCGCTGATTGACCATCAACACAAAGTTAAAGGAATGTTCTGCAGCTGAAACCTTTCCTGTATACATTTCCTGTATACTGCGCGCACCTAACAATTGGAACCATCGACCTTACAATATTCTAACCATCTCTGATCATTCTCTTTTTCGCCATTCTTTATCTGCGCCCCTACATTGTGAAAAACCTGCTTAATGATCTCATGTGAATCTCCTTCCCGCCCCTTTATTTTTCCTTTCATGCGTGTTGCAATGCCTGCAGTATATTTCTCGCTATTTTTTATTGCTTCCTTTGCAATATTTGTTTGCCGTTAATATTTTGTCACTACTATTCTATAACACGCTGTGCTCATTTCTGTTCTGTTCATTTATTAGTGGCACAGGCATCGAGTGACACGCTTCTTTCTTGCGCAGCACTTATGGCTTAACTCCTGAGACAACCGGGGACGAAATTCAAAATCATTCAGAAAAAAAATTTAAAAGGACGGTAGAAAATTCATGGGTTTAATTATCGATATGACATCGGAGTGTAAGCATAGTTACAAGTGGAGATACTGAAGTGTCTTGAATAATTGTAATTAATTAGAAATCACTCGGATGACCTGGGACAAAACTCAAAGTATTCAGAAAAAAATACTACGGTACAAAATTGACGGGTTTCGTTACAGATATAATATCAGAGCATACGATTAGTTACAGGTTTAGTTACTGAACTTTCAGGAATAATTAGAAATAGTTAGAAATCACTGCTTATAGCACGGAAAATCACAGAATCGTAGACTTCAGAGACCCGCGGCGGGAACACGGCTTTGGCGAAATTCCTGGAAATTCGGATGTAGAAAGCGGAAGTAATGACGTCACTAATGACGTCACACAAAAAAAACAAGGCGTGGCATTTAGTCGGCTAATTAATATAAACAGTTGACTCCGAGGTTGGTTTGTGTGTAGCGTTCGCGTCAAGTTAGCCTGAAGAACACCAACGGCGTGGTACGAGTGCCACTGACAGGCACCTAATCAAATTTTAGAGTCGCCTACCATTACTTTGTTTTAGTTATTTCATGGTGTTATATCTTATCTCACATTTATAAATTTGTTGCTAACATTTTATAATGCTGCACGTTTCACCCGGTTCTTCTGGTTGATTATATGCTGTCACCAGCTCCCCTCTGCAATGCCTTGCCGATTCAATGCCTTGACCAGAGCCGAACAAACAATATACAGGCAAATCCAGGCAGGATCCTTTCCCCACCCCTGCCTCCAGAACAAGATATACCCAGAGAGATATAAGAACACATGTCCTCACTGCAATGCATTAGGCACCCTTCGGCACGTCATAGGAGAGTGCAATTTTTCCATACACCACCTCCCACCTATACCCATAACTAACCCCCCTGCTATCCCCACCCTTTACGAGCGATGGGAGATCATGCTGTCCAGCCCCGCCCTGGAAGACCAGCTCCGACTGATCCACAGGGGCCAGGCGGCCCTGGAAGCATATGGAGCCCTCGAAGAGGGAGCCACCCCATCAGACGCTTAACGCGTTTCATTTCATAATGGACCAGTAAAGTTGTTTCTCTCTCTCTCTCTTGCCGATTCAGGGCAGCAAAATTAAATGAATGAATGAATAAATGAATGAATGAATGGGAAATGACTGTCTTGATAGAACTTGGAAAGCTTGTACAAATAACGAGTAAATAACGCAAATGTAGGGTTACAGGAAAGTAACATTATATCAGTAAAAAATAAGCGGTAGCAAATATCGGAACCTTGACGAGCTGAGTATGACGTGAAAATAAACAGTGTCGTAAGAACATAAATAAACATGCCGATGAAACTGCTGAAGAACAGTAAAGGACCAGGAACGTTATTCAAAAACCGAAAACAAGATTGCCAAACGTATCGTTCGAAAAACACGCGCTAGGGACGCCCATAACTTAAGTATGCTGAGAGATCTGGCTGCATGTCCCCGCCAGCTATTTACTACAGCGGATATTTTTTTTATCGCCTCATCCTGCTCGACGAAGGAAAGTCATGAAGATATGGGTAACGAAAGCAGAAGAGAGGGGCCGAAAGGAGAAGCTACCAGGAAAATCGAAGATGTTGCGCAACATGAATGTGGGAGCTCAAATGAAATGAACCAGAGTTAGAAACAAGGTGTGGACTGACCCATTCCACGATGAATGTCGACGCTAATGCAATCAGCGTTGAAGCAATGTAACTGCTCATCGCATTCCTACCGATGCTACGCGTCTTTTAAGTGCGTGTAAAGCCGGATTAGTTTCTGGCGCTTTCCTCTGGACAGGCTGCGCGATCTTGTAGAGCCACGGTAGAGTCTGCGCATCGCGCGTACGTGAATGTGTATTCAGACAACATTGTTTGAATATGCACGATGCCGATTTTATACTCGTCAAGTTCTTGTGAAATGAAAAATTACAAGAGCGGCGGCCTTCCTGCAAGATCTTTCTTCTTACGTTGGAAAGCACTTGCTGAGCAAAGAGGGACAGCGCCACCGATAGGTACCAATACATGACACATACCCAAAAGGCCACGGGGAACGATACTATCGTATTGTGCCAACGGCTCCGCGCAATCCATGAGGATGGAGGCGCGAGTACGGTCAATACAGCACAGATTATAAGCTCTGGGACGGCTTCTATAAGCCAGCAATCTACGGGCAGCATTCACTCGCAGCAATGAAAACGATCTTCTCTTCTCGTCCTTGCCGTGAAGAAGAAGAAAAAAAAAAGGAACGCTCATCAACGCTAAAGAAGCCGTGTTTCCTCCGATGGGTCAGCGCGCTCATATGAGACACCGCTACGGTCTACGTCACTAGCGTCAGCTGCAGCAAACCGCCACTGAGTCGCTCGCGGATTAATGATTGCGAGCTCTCGCCGGTTCGTTCCAGAAGTTCAGTGAATGAGCGAAGAGTTTCCGAACAAGCCTGTCACCGAAACTTGCCCGGCTGCCATCGGAAAAAGCGACGCCGCGGATGGCGCTATGGCCGACGAGCGAGTGCGAACTAAGTCTACGCGTCGTTCGCCGCCCGCTGCCGCGAAACATATCGCGATGATTGAACTCGGTGCGCTATGGATGACGTCCGTATCGCCTCTTTCAAGGGCGGGAAGTGAAGGATGGCTATGGATGGAAACGAGCATAAGGTCGCGCGTGGCCCGGTCCTCGGATGATTGCGATGGGGTGGCGTCCTCGTCGGCTCCTCCGGAAATGCGTTTAGGGGCCATTTGTCACCGCTCGGGGGCCTGCAACCACGCTGTTGACCCCGACCGCATCTTTCTCCGCTTCCTTGCCGTTCTTACAAGTCTCAATTTGGTTGCTCCTGCCAGATGTTCGGCGCCGTTCATTCGTTCGTCTGTTTTCATGCGCCCTTTCAGGCCTCCAGACACAATTTATGGCGCGTTCTCACGCCCTCGCTAAAGATCGGGAACTTTACTAGAGAAATGAGCGGTCCTAATGAAATATTTTTCGCTCGCAATGTAAGCAAGATTTTGACCTCAGAACTCTGTTTTCACGACCTCGTCAAATGTCTCCGCCTAGCATTTCACAAGAATAATCCTAACTAGCTTTATAACAGTAATATGTTATTAAAAAAACTGTTTGGCCATTAATTTATTACAAAAGACTGTATTGTTGCATAAAAACAGTGCCGAAAGTTGTTTTATTTGAAGTTCACGAGATAACGTCAGCACTCGGACGTGAATGTGACGCCATGGCAAGCAAAGTATTTCATCCTAAACACGCGTTTTCGTGGAGGAGAGGTTCCTAAACATTACTACACTATTTGCTTTCATTTCAAGGGGGTATACAACTTTTTGCTAATACAGATACGATACAATATACAATAGCGACAATATAGGCAATAGAGTAGACATTCTCGAACCTCATAGTGGCCTGCCGGGCTAGTAAGGGAGCTTCATACCGCCGTCACCACTCGGACTTTCGTTTTTGCGTGTCTTGCTACTTCCCAAGCTTGACTGGTTTATCGTGCAGAGCAAGAGTCTCGTTTATTGTTACAGTAGAACAGAAAATTCATTCTTAGCTTTCCTTTCTTATAAGACCAGTGGTTCGAAACGGTAAATAGCACAGAGTTTATCCAGACGGTCATTTAACCGCCGGTGCGATGCTTCTCCACTTCAATGTTTCCTATTTCTGCTACATGTAGCACTTATCAGCTAAAACCCAGCAGGTAACCTCGAGCTATAAATTGCAATTCTAGAACAGGTCGTAATGGTTCGGTTGTGTTCTTAGTCCCCTGTGAATTATATTGAAACATGCTCTACAGGTATATGTTTACCTGTTGTAATTCTGTTTACCTCTTGAACTTTTTTGTATACAGCCCTAGCAGTTATCAAGCAAGATTAGTAAGCGCTCATAACATTACAAGCCATTGCTTCATTCTGTAACCCAGCCGCGTATTGAATTAGCAGCGCTTCTTCCTGTGTAAGGGTGCCGTTGGGCGCTGTTGGGTGCCGTCGGGCAGCCGTACCACCAGTTAAGCACACTGGCTTTTGCCCTGACAATTATTTGTGTCCTCGGAGCTGCGCATCTACAATGGTGGCCTCCAATGGCTGAAAACGGCGCTTCCAACGACAAATCCTTGTCCGCCATGACATCTCGACCAGCCGTCTAACAACCATTATTCGTCTTTTCCCATTCCGGGTGCAACATCCAGAAGTCTGTTTCGTACAAGTTGACGGACCGTTCCACATGCACTGCGACACGTCTGAGCATGCACGCTTTGTCCGCATCCAGTATTCCTTCCCTAACGACATTATGCTTGAAGTGTAAGACGTCCTCTCCAATCCAGCCGTGACAAATGAGTAAGACCCTCTCAAGGAAATTACCCTTGGCAGCATCACGCTGCCCGTGTACAAGCGCCTGCAACCGCTCATTTCCGCGATTAAACTGGGTGACCACCGACTCACAGAGCTTCGTCGCAAGAACTTTTGCTCCAGCTTCTACCAGCATCTGTGCAGAGAGTCCTCGCCAAGGCATCATACCCCTTTCCGCCGGCTTTGTCTGTCACCACTGACAAAACTATCAAACTTGCCAGAAAATCTCCCGCCAACCCAGCTATTTCATCTGCGCGCATTCCTGGCGTTCTTATGGTTTAGCACCACTGACAATCACTGTCTGCAAGGTGACCTAGCAAGATCCCGGTACAGCGCCAAAACATCAACAGCCTTAGGGAAGACGTTGCCGCATACACATAAAAATAGTGAACACAGCTCGTGCTCTGGTTTCTCCAGACGATCCTACCCTGGCCACGGCAGCTGACGCCTTCATTGGACGTTTTGTTGGTATATTATCGGCATTTAGGCGTTCCCGCGGAGCGCTACACATGCCCGTGTGCCTGGTGCGCAAATGCCTGCAGGGACCTATGACATTAAGCGCGCAGACTTTTCGGCCAGTCGGTTTGATACCGATATTGGGAGCAAAAGTAGGTGCGCGCTTTGTCCGCGCCTCGCCTGTAGGTCTGAGTAGAAGGCAATTCACCCATCTAGACATTTAAGGTATGCGCGTGCGGTAATTGGTAACGTCTGTATCCATTTGGCTATATTTTGTCGATATTTCGTCATCACCTAATGGCTATGGTCCCACTTAAATTAGGCAAGGAGTGGTTCTTTCGGAGCACGAATTCGCATCTTCTACATCGGCGGCACCATCAGCATAGTCACGTTTCTTTACGATACTGTCACCACGGTCAGTGTCCTGACCACCAATTCTATCTTCCTCACCCTTTCTGCCAGCGGAGAATACTGGGATCCTTTCTATGTAGCGAGAGAAATCGCTGTTTGTGAGCCTTGCATAATTATATTTGATTTTTCTCGTCGCCAACGTATTCCACGCTCTCTTTGCAGAATGTTGCATTTCAATTTCATTCTTCGGAATGATGTCGCCTGATCGTCGACTCCTACACTGGCCTCTAATTTGCGGGTGCTTCTTCTCGCCTCTACCCATTTGTTTTTGCCCGTTCCCAAACAACATGGGAACGGCTCGTGCAGTTTTCCTTTATCATCGCTGCAACGGGATGAATTAAAGCTGTCAAGCATTAGGTATTCCAGTGCATCGTCACCTGCTACCAGATGACGGATGCCACTACACATCTCGATACTCAAAAGCTCCACATTGCACATTAGGGGATAAAGCACATAGTTCACATCGGAATTGCTCACCCGCCATGAAACAGCTGCATGGTCGGCGCCCTTGCACGTTGTTCTTGAATACGTAAGGCATGGCAGCCACCTGTGTATTACCTTGCGGCAAGCTTAGTAACTCTTCTACACCGCTGCGGCGTGCCTTTCATCTAAGACTTCCGAGAAAATTCCAACAATCCACGACATACTCTAAGCATAGCCTCGATAAAGCATGACACCAAATTCCCGTGACTCCCGACGGCATTGCTAAGGCTCTCATTGTCGCTCTTTTCGGGCTCTTCGAAATCTCCCGCAAGTCTTCCAGCCTCAGAAATTCTGCGCTGTTTTGAATGCTTCATTTGTGCTACCCTTCGGAGCCTGCTACTTTGTCCGCTTATGTGCATGATATCCTGGTCGCCACTGCGTCACCCTCTCAGCACCAGCGAGACCTCCACCTCCACTTTAAGCGCTTCGCCGAGCATGGCCTGATCGTCTAAATGGCCTATGGGATTTCGGTTTTCTATCCTTGAAGATTTCGGTTTTCTATCCTATCCTTTATATATGGCTTTCACTGATTACGAGAAAGCGTTTGATTCAGTCGAAACCTCAGCAGTCATGGAGGCATTGCGGAATCAGGGTGTAAACGAGCCGTATGTAAAAATACTGAAATATATCTATAGCGACTCCACAGCCACCGTAGTCCTCCATAAACAAAGCAACAAAATCCCAATAAAGAAAGGTGTCAGGCAGGGAGATACGATCTCTCCAATGCTATTCACAGCGTGTTTACAGGAGGTATTCAGAGACCTGGATTGGGAAGAATTGGGATAAGAGTTAATGGAGAATACCTTAGTAGCTTGCGATTCGCTGATGATATTGCCTTGCTTAGTAACTCAGGGGACCAACTGCAATGCATGCTCACTAACCTGGAGAGACAAAGCCGAAGGGTGGGTCTAAAAATTAATCTGCAGAAAACTAAAGTAATGTTTAACAGTCTCGGAAGAGAACAGCAGTTTACGATAGGTAGTGAGGCACTGGAAGTGGTCAGGGAATACATCTACTTAGGACAGGTAGTGACTGTGGATGCAGATCATGAGACTGAAATAATGAGAAGAATAAGAATGGGCTGGGGTGCGTTTGGCAGGCATTCTCAGATCATGAACAGCAGGTTGCAATTATCCCTCAAGAAAAAAGTTTATGACAGCTGTGTCTTACCAGTACTGAAGTACGGGGCAGAAACCTGGAGGCTTACGAAAAGGGTTCTACTTAAATTGAGGACGATGCAACGAGGTATGGAAAGAAGAATGATAGGTGTAAGTGTTTAGGGATAAGAAAAGAGCAGATTGGGTGAGGGAACAAACGCGCGTTAATGATATCTTAGTTGAAATCAAGAAAAATAAATGGGCATGGGCAGCACACGTAATGAGGAGGGAAGATAACCGATGGTCATTAAGAGTTACGGAATGGATTCCAAGGCAAGGGAAGCGTAGCAGAGGGCGGGAGAAAGTTAGGTGGGTGGATGAGATTTAAGAAGTTTGCAGGGACAACATGGCCACAATTAGTACATGACCGGTGTAGTTGAAGAATATGCGACAGGCCTTTGCCATGCAGTAGGCGTAACGAGGCTGATGATGATGATGATTCTTGAAGTGGCCGGCTCATTCAGTTGACGCCAGCAGCATCTATGCTCTTCTCATCAAGGTGACAACCTGCCCTGCAATAACACGTCCAGAGCTGTAGTGCCAACTACTCCGTTTCTTGGGTCATTCGAAGACGACCTCTTCTTTTAGCAATGCTCAAATAAATTTCCTTGAAATTCGAATATAAGTTTTAATGTTTCAACCATACGTTGCGATAACGGAGTTAAAGCTAATTAGTATTCGACGCGCTTTGAACTCGCATATTACCACGTATCACAACAGCGCCTCCTTGAAAAAGAGGAGTGCTCTCTTGGGTGTTCTTGCGTGGGGATGCGTGCGTATAATTGAGTGTGATTTGCTGCGCTGTGAAGTTGTTAGCAAGATGATTTACCAATGAGCACATCTACAAATTCTTGGTACCAGCAAAGTTTACGCTTATAGTGAAATGTGACCACTTATAAATTTTATGTATGACATTTTTTCACAAAAGAGCTTCTTCCTGAGTGCAGCACAATGTTAGGAAACATGACAAAATAGTTATGCTCCCATTCGAGAATACGGCACAGTATACCTGGTGCTATAATTTGCCATGTTTAATACTGCATACTCAGAACGTTCAGGCGAGTACCAACAATAGAAACATTCTTCCTAATATTACGATAGATGTTCCTATAAGTAATAAAAATTGTCCAGATGTTCTTTTTGTTTGTTTTCTCTTTAGAACTGGTGCCTTTCCACGCGTTGATTTATTAGCAGCACCAGATGGCCATGCAAGAAAATTTTGTAGGTATTCTAACAATAGAAACCTATTTGTAAGCACGCTATGGATGTGTTGTGGAAGCCTTTACCCTTGAATAATATACGACTACTGGAGTGCGCAAGAACGGCACCGTCAAACAGAGAGCCTTTTAAAGCGGAAGCTGGTACGAGCTCATTCCAGAAGTGGTTTTGGTCCAGAAGTGATAGTGCCCGTGCCGCCGCTGGTGTCCGTAGCAGCTATCGCTGCCAATGAGAGAAAAAAATACACAGTTCGCATCGAGACCGAACCCAGGCCCGCTAGGTGGGAGTCAGCTACTCTTCCACTGAGCCACGCCAGCGCTTTCCATCATGCAGCGGTAAAAAAAAAAACCCTATAAACGCGTCCTAGCGCGCGTGGAGACACGCGTTGTTACACGCACGCCACGTAGCCTGGGAACGTGCACATTTTGCGTTGTTGCACCTTATTTCACCCGGTAGAACGCCATGTAACAGATGCACAGGCAGGGGGACAAGGCTTTTAAAGACCCTTTGAGGAAGAAATAGAAGTTTAAGGAGATATATACAAGAATGCTAAAAAAAAAAGATTTTGCGTACCTCATTTAAACAAGCTGGCTAGGTGACTGTCCGGCGTGTTTCAAAGGGAGATACTACCAAATCATTGTCATCATCATTAGCACCGTACCGTGCCGTTTGCCTCGCGATGTGTGATGCATGTCGCGTAGCATCGATACTGTGACGCAATGAACTGTCATGCACACGCGCACTAAGTTGGCTGTAACGCCCCCTTTGAGTTTATGTATACATGAGTGCGTTCCGTTCAATAAAGCCCCCTTTCTTGACGCACATCATTGCGTGCAAACCACGTGGTATCAGAAGTGGTCGGACTGTGGCCGGTGTACGCAGCTGGTGCAAGGAAAGCAGACGGGTAGCAAGCCAACAAGGACGGCTCGTAGGTCCGAACTAGTGCTAGAAAGGCGAACGGGGAACAGCGCCAGCCGACCAGCACCCCAGTCACTTCGCTACTGCCACCGCCGAGAGTCCTGGACACTACAGGAGACCTATGGCAAAGTTGGAAGACGTGGCGGCAGGAGTTCGAGCTCTTCGTGACGGCAACGTACCTAAACCAGCAACGGAAAGAGGTACAGGCAGCCACTTTTCTCATGATTATCGGAGAGGACGCGTGCAAGACGTATAGCACTTTTGCTTTTGCACTGGATGAAGACAAGTCCGACGTAGCAGTCATGAAGCTTAAATTTGAGGCATTTTACAAGCCCGCACTAAATCTAGCCTATCATGAGTTTCGTTTTGGAAAGCGGGACCAAAATCAGGGCGAACGCTCCAACGACTGGTTAACAGACCTACGAGTGCTAGCAAAAAGTTCCGAGTTTGAAGAAGTTGAAGAGCGCATGGTCAGAAGCCGTATTATTCACGGAATAAGAGGCAAAAAGCTCCAGGAAAAGCTCGTCTTTGAAAATGATTCATTTACAAAGACGGTAGAAATGCGCCTCTCGCGAGAACATGGCAAGGAGCAGGGCGAAGAAATACAGGCACGCCCTAAAAGCCATTACGCTACCGAGATAAACGTACTATCTGAAGCAAAAGGTCGGCTTTGCACAAAGTGTGCAAAGGTTCATCAGACTGACCATGTCTGTCCCGCAAAAGGATGCACATGTAGAAAATGTGGCGGAAGGAATCACTTCGCCATAGACTGCAAGAAGATGGCCGAAAAATTTTACCCGAAAGAGCAAAAGGTAAGATCTATTGAAACGCAAGACGGTGAAACGCTAGCGTTTTGTGGTTGGAAACAGTATCGCATGCACGTGGGAAAGACTATCGCTGGACGGCTACCGTTCACATAGAAGGAAAACCAGTTTTTCGCAAGCTGGACACAGGTGCAACCTGCTCAATTATCGCGCGCAGTCAGTTGCAGAAAGTAACAAACAAGCAGCCACACGACGGTAACGTAGTTTTAAACAGGTTCTTTGGCTTCCAGAAAAAAGCAACGACACAAGTTCGTCTCGCAGTTGCAATGAGAGGAAGCAAGATTCAGACAGTCTTTTTTGTTGTGGAAGACGAAGTTGCCGTGACATTGAACAGCGCAGTTGCTCAAGAGTTAGGCTTACTCCAAAGAGTCTCTTCTGTCGAGCAACTAGAGCTTCACGATGCGCGCAAAGCCTTACCAAGACGTGTTCGAGGGCCGAGGTCGATTGGAGGGTACGGTTTACCACCTGAAGCTCAAGCCTGATTCACAGGGAGTGGTGAAACCAGTACGGCGCATTCCAATAACATTGCAAAGCGAGGTGAAAGCAGAGCTGGACCGCATGGAGACATGAGGAGGGATGGAGACACGGAGACCTGGGGAGCACAAAATGCCGATATAGAAAACATTACGCCATGGACATGGGGAAAAACGGAACCATTGTAATGAGCAGCGTTTGTGTGGGCTTGCAGAGTCCTGCATTAAAAACGGAGACATTGCTTGGACATTTAGTCCCATTTCGGCCCAGATAAAGCGTAATAACCGAAGCCATAAGAATGCATGTAGCCCCGAGCATAAAGATCAGGCAAAGTCATCTACTATACAGGTTGTCCCAAACAAATTGAACCAAAGTTTTAAAGATGAAAGGCACTCCGGACGCGTGTTGAACCAAATGTATAATGTTGGTACTGGCCTACAGTTACTCAGGCTATTTTTTTCCCGTTAACTAACGTATTGGTTATGTTTAAATAATTAACTTTCTAAGTGTTGGCTGTAGACACCATGTGTGATACGCAAAGTTGTAGGGCACCTTGAGAAACCTCTCAATAAATTGTTTCCAACGCGATATATCTCACGTGGCTCTTTCTTTCCGCGTTCCAAAGAAAGCCCGCGAAATGTGAAAAAATACCATATGACAATGTGCCCTGTGCACTGTTACTGTGCTACTCTCAAGTGTGCGATGGACGGACAAGGTAGGCTGCAGCGAGACTGACCCGCGACAGGGCATTATGCCTAGTGTAGGTATCTGGGCATGGGGCTCGTATCGCATGACGGTGCAAATGTATGCCTCTGGCCGAGCATTTCCGAAGCGATAAAGCTTCCAAGGACAAAAAAAAGAAAAAAAAAACGAAAGCAGCATTTTGATTCTTCTTTAAAGAAGGGCGAAACGCGTGATAACGATAGAAGGCGATGACGGCTGCTAAAATTCTGCTTTTCTACAAGAGGATCTTGTAGTAGTTTTTGAATTAAACGATGACGCTACAACTTTAAACGTTAGGGCTTGATTAACAGGGGATAAATCACACGGGAACAAAACTAACTAATGGTAAAAGAAACCTTGGCTATATTCAAGGAAGTTTACGCATGTCCTCTTCAGACGATGACTATTTTCGCACTGGCCCCATCTGCTCTCCTTCTCACACCTACTGTCTACCAGACGTTCTTTTTTGATTTCGCACCCCATGCATGCGCATCTCTTCGTGATCGCAGTATCGGGTGGCAGCCTCTGGCTTCACACATGTGCACCGTGACCGGCACGTCAGTACCTGAGAGAGTGCGCCTGCAACAGGCCACTCCAGTTTACTGGATGTAGATCATACCTTATGTACCTCGTTTCAACCGATCCCAGCAAGTTGCGATATATCCAGTGCTCTTTAGGCGCCCGTATCCCTGCATGTTCGCGCAATTAAAATCCCTCTGCATGGTCGATGTGTCATAAAAATTGGGATATCTGCTTCGGAGCTCTCCGTGCTGCTGAATGTATGTGGGTGTGCATGTGTCCAAACATCTTCCAAACATGCTTACTCATAACCAAATAGAGTTTTGAATAGTTTTCTGCCTCGATGACTGCCGTTCCTATCAATTTGTATCGATGACCGCCGCAACGTGTAAAAGCGAAGCAACGAGCAATTTTATTCATGAACTGCTATCCTCTAATACCGTGCTGTGGGCGTCATTCTAACTTCGTGCATTGTTTTTTTCTTACAGCGAACCTTTCTTTGCATCCGCTCGCGGACTTTCATGACCTGGACTGCTGGGTGGAGCTGTCCTTGCGAATAGCTCATTCAATAAAAAAATCTCTTATGTGCCCGATAGTAGGATAGAATCTCGCTTCCCCTGTACATCAACCCGATACTCTATTACGCCATAACCACGGATATACTTGTATTATGGTAATTCAAGCTAGCTCTTTTACATAGTCGCCGGGAGCACCACACTGCGTATCATTGGCGCGCAAGAGCAAATGTAGGAGCGTCAGTTTCCGTTAGGCCAATGATGCAAGAATAAAATGGGCGAACTTTTTCATCGACCGCTTCATGAAAGCTTCGAGTAACATAGAATGACTGATGCACGTACCATCTTATTAGTTACTTTGCTTTTAGTTGTGCGTTGCCATGCTTTGCTTAGCGAAATTTTTTTTTTCATGGCACCATTAAGTGCGATCCCTTTGTGTCTCGGCTTCTGGGCAGGGAAAAATGAGAAAGAGATCTCGTAAGTGCTTCTGCGTCCTGCAGTGTGTCTAGCCTGGAGTGTTGCTGTTTTGAGACTTCTTTTCGCTTAGGCGATGCAGAGACATCCTTCCCAGTTTTCGTACATGCAAATCAAGCCCTAATGGCAGACAGTAGTAAAAACAGCTATATTGCAGGTGCCTTTGAACGATTAGAGTTGTTCGCGTCGAAAGATGTTTGCAGCCAATATTATTCATTAGCAATATTCAGGCATGCGGATAAATTGGCAACGCCACTGACAGAGCAGGCTATTACGAATGACACAGCGCTTCTCAAATTCCGACTTTGGACGAATAAGATTAGGGCCAGAATTGAATTAGCCGCCATTTTCATGTGCACACAGAAAGCACGTCATTATTCAGCCGACTCTCGTTGCTCGCTATCTTTTGTGCCAGTACTGGCAGAACTATTTCGAAAAGAAGGTGCGACCGCGAAGCATGTGCCTCTGGAGGGGACTTTAGATAAAAGAAGAAATTGGTGCAGGCATACAACCGTGTTAGTAAGGGACGCAGATGGCAAAAAATAGAGAAATGTGGCAAGAGACGTTGCGTGGCATACTATTTTCGAACAGACAGTGTATTATGCGTCGAGGCGTCTCTAGTCGAGAAGAACGAGACGACGATGCTGAAAGCGTTTCTTGAGTTTTTTGGACTTGTCGGTCCTTGTACTAGGGGGGAGTAAGCCCACATAATGCGTTCGGATACGCGTGTAGAAAGAAAACTACTTCAGTGAAGAGCAACACTTTTGTGAAGAATAAACTGCGCGACACTAAACTCACCATGAAGTCAGAGCAAAGCGCACGACTTTGTGTGTGCGCGATGGCGGAAGTGGGCCGACCACGCTCGCAGCCTTTGACGGCAACAAAAGCGAATGTTTATTATTTTACTAGAGGTTTACTGGTGAAAAGAACAAGATAGTAGCAGCAATCCTTGCTAGCAGGCTGTATTTGTTCACGCCATTATGTGTTTCGTTTTTTCTGGTAATTTCGAAAGAAGCGCATAAAATACGAAGCCTTTTGCGCAAGAATCTATTGGGCATTGCCAAAAAGCCGGGATAAATAGAACCACAAAATTTCATTGCTAGCAGCTGATCGTTAGGTAACAAAATAACAAGTGCGGGTAAACGAATGAGCCTTTCTGGGAACATCCAATTATTGCATCTTTGAAATCTATTTGAGCAGCGCAGTAGGATTCGAATAGTTCAATTTCTACATCTCCGCTATAAAACAGTCACGTCTGTTTGACTTTTCCTTAGCACGTAGCAAACGCATGATGTCGCGTCGATGGTTGCAACACCAGTCGCGTGCAATGCTTTCGTTGCCCCCGTTGCTTAAATTGATTGTAAAGCATGAGATTACGCCTTGTTCTATCTTTTGTGTGATCAGGTGCACTCTTAGTGGACGCATGTTATTTAGTAAGCTTTATATTTTGTGTGATCCCACAACTTGGCAATATATATAGAACTAGTGATGTATTCAATAGGAAGTCATGCTGCTTTCAAGTAAGCAGACATCATGAAGTTGCACAAAAAATTTACCGACTACAATTACAACTACTCAATTCAAAATTTAATTGAGAACAGTTACGAATTACTGCCCCTTAAAAGTGCTGGAGCCATTCCTGAAGTGTAATTCATTACTTTTACGTTACTTTCCTCAAAACGCATGCTAAGGAGAAAAAAAAACTCAGTGCCCTTCCAGTCTGTGTATTGCACTATCTTCGGGATCAGCTCACGTATGAGGATTGCTCAACACCTGCGTCACCTCCGCCGGGCGTCGGGCTGGTATTGCACTACCTCCGGGATCGGGTCCACGTATGGGGAGTTTTTTGCTTACAAGAAAATTTCTTGAACGGTGGAAGTATGGAGCTTCGCTGTAAAATGGAAACCAGAACGAGTTGGCGTGCAATTTGAGTGCCTCCTTCGCAGCCCTACACAAATTATTTACTTTCCCTGAACAATTTCTTTTACTGTAAGGACTTCGGCATTGATTCTGAAAACTAATGTAAGTGCGCCATGACACTGCCGAATAAATGTATGCATAGGAATAAATGCTGACGACTAAACGATGATTCAGTTCTGTGCACCTGACAAGCTGAATATCCTGGGAACAATAACAAATTTGAGGACACTAAAAAATCGTGGCCGCGAGAAGAACCACAAAAACAAATTTCTAAAGTGTGGATGGGTGTGGTACTCATCGCATAATCCTGTCTGGGTGTTCGCAGTTATGTTGGGTAAACCAGCCGCTGCATGAACGATTGGTTACGAGAGTATTCTTACAGTGCAAGAAAATTTGCTGGCGATTTTCTTGCTATGCATTGTGGTATGTGTACCTGTACTGCATTGTTTAACATCTACAGGATTGTAGGGCTAAGCACGAATCAGCTTACAAATGAGATTATCGAAGCAGAAGAGATGGCAACTTGATTGAAATGTGAGAAACCATGCCATCTATCACGCTGACAGTAAATAAATTTGATTTTATGGGTGAGCCAATGCAAATTACTTCTAACTGATGACATTTCAATCTCTTGTATAATTTTTCACTACTGCGTGCTGATTTTCTCAGATTACGTTGATGTCTGTTGTCCATAAAATAGCAAGTTGTCCCAAGTAGCGCCTCTCTATGTGTGTGTATATGTGCTTTTTTCGTCCGTGTCCTGCTCGCACTTTCAAACATTCCTATTCAAAGGAGCCTATTATTTTTGAATTATGCCTTTCTTTGTTGTTTTGCTTCTGGATATTTTTTCATTGCAAATGTTTACGAGAATAAAAGCACGCCTTTTGCTGGATTCGTATGTTAGTAGCGAGCAAAATGCGATTTGTCAATGTAAAATTTGTTCTAAATATAAATGTCTTAGAACGTGACATGTATTGTTGCATGTCACTTCCATCCTAGTTGAGCCTATTTGTCATAAACACTTCGCGAATAGAGCACCACATAAGCACAAATGCTTCTTTATTCATTACTATGGAACTCACGTTATAGACTTCCGCAATAAATGTCCTAGTGCCCTGAAATCGCAGGAACAGCGTTATTGCGCCTGTGCAAGGGAAACAAGAACTGTATTGGGTCTGCCGTAATGTGTAAAGGGTTCGCATTATAGAAGTGAATTCATTTTTTTAGACATATTGGACTATACAGCGATTTAGGGTGCGCATTGTGCCTGAGACATTTACTGCTTTCTCAAAATTATTCAGCTCCATATTTGAAGCTAAGTAATATGTGACGACAGCCAGCTATCTGAATGTATGTAGCTACACTACAGCGTGTTTTAGGGCATCATTATCACTTCCTTGCCACTACCATAATCTTTTATACAAGAATTGCTATAGGGAGCACTGACACAGTGAACGTTATTTTAACGCACAAATAAAGGGTAGTACGTAAATGTGACTCACACGTACTGCAACATGAGACATATTACATGAGATTATTTTCATTACGTTTTTGTACTGATATTCTTCCCGTTTTACAATTCTGAAATTTTGAATCAATCCGAGGTGTCTGACCATGGCCAGGCATTATTTCTTTGGCGATTCTTGCTCGGCACAATTTATTTTGTGCTGTTTCATTAAAGTGTCTAAGTAGCAATAGCCCCGCTGTGCCTCATCTCGTTATTGCATTGTGTTTGGCACCTCAAACAGCACAAAGATCCTGTGGCAACTAGTTAAGATATCCACTTTACAGACGTTGATACACTTTTCAGACGTACATTAGGAGGATCTTTTTTCCCGCCATATTCGCTACTTTCATGTCTGTGGACCTTATTTCCCTTGTGAACTAGTGAAAAAAGATCTATTTGTGCAAACATAATGCTCATTTGAAAGTTACGCGTGCAAAGCCTTGTAGTGTCTCACTATAGAAGTCATGCCACTAAGAGTATGCCTTTGTTTTGTGCCGCTGCATAAAACAGTACATTCCAATGGATACCACAAAGCATAGCATTCAGCGAGAACGGAAGATGTTCTAGTCTGTATTGGTATGCCCAAAGATATGGCATCTCTTTTTTTTTTTTGTAATGTGAAGCGCCATTTGATTTATTCTGGGCACTTTACTGTAGGTAGACTCCTGTGTCGCCAGGTTTCGGGTCTCATTAATAAAATGAAAGTGGCTGCAAACAGTTGAACCGAGTCTTTCACGTCGTTCACCGGAGCCTGATGTACTATCGCATGCATGCTTCTCTTCTTTCAAACCTGAGTAGCTCTTCCAGATGTTTGGCGTGTGCGTGATGTCACGTTTTCATTTCAAGCAGCGCCAAAGAAAAAAATACACACGGACAAGGAAAATTACAGGGCTGGCGCCGTCCTGTGCTGCCCTGAATGCAGCTTTACGTGAGCATGCGCACTGTTTCAAGATTAAGACTGGTAGTAATCTAGCTGTTCTTTCTGCAAACTGCGCCTGTTTGCCCCGCCTAAAAGACACACGTGTGCTTAGCAGATACAACGACCAGATCACCAGGGAAATTTTTGAGGTCTTTTCAATTTGTGAGTTAGGAGCCACTTGCGTAAGCGCCCATTGTACAGCTCTTTGCGATAAGGAACTCAAGCTTCTTATAAGTCAATCAGTTTTGATTGTGTCCATGGGCCCTACAACGTAAAATTATTAAAATATATTTTTATTCCATTCTCCTGACGTCAAATTTGCGTAACCGCCGACGCAAGTATCGGGCGGTCACTCCCAGGGCTGTCTGAACAGACCAATCAAACACTCTCCTCGTTCATATGAGGTCACTTTTGTTTGCTTGAAAAACAAATAACCTTGTCTAGACTGAGCGGCTTGTCTTATCTAATTGGCTGACAAGAGGCGAAGAGCACGCTCAAGTGGAGAGGGATTCGATGGGGCTGAGTCACTGCACTAAAATTGATAACCGAATCAAGAGAGTGGTGCCGGCGTCTGTGACTGGTCCGCTTTCCCTTACTTAGCTTGTGGTGGCTCGTCGAAAATCGCGGCGGCATGCAACAGAAGCTTAAGAATGACGCTGAAACGGATCCTCAGAAAAGAAGAGTTGGCAGAAGAAGATCGTAAACGTGCCGAAAGGGCTCTAAAACATTACACGGCCACGCATAAAAGCTTTATTATACGCAAATATATTCATGCGCTCCGGCAGTTGCGAGTCGCCATGCCTGAGTGATCGGCGGCAGCCATCTTTTATTCCTTTCGGAACAAGGCAGCCTTTGGCTATTCAGAAGAAAATTCAGCGTTGTTCGGCACATCAATGCATCTTTAACGCGTACGCGCCACTTTGACGCGGTGAGATTTTGCGGTTTTGTGACGTGGCGTGACAGGCATGTGAAGTGGGTGCAGCCCGAAAACTTGTGACCAATAGCCGAGGGCTAATGGTAAAAAGGGGTTGAATCAGAAATAGCTATTTTTCTTTTGTTGGGTCAAATCATTCATAATCAGTGTGTACACGTCACATCAGATGGGCTGCCCATCTGATTTGACGTGTACACATGAATAATGCAGGATTATGCATGATTATGCATGATTATGCATGATTTTTCATCACGGTTTTCGTGACGTCGCGTGACAGACAGGTGAAGTGGGGGTGGTCCAAAAAAGTTTTTGACCAATCCCGGTGGGCTGATTGCAGAATGGTTAGTAGAAATGTTCGGAATAATTTTACGTTATAGCGCCCCATAATGTTTATTTTACATTTGTATGCCTTTACGTTTGCGATGCATGCGCAGCAGGAGTTGATGGACGATGACTGGCCTTCCTTTTCTTCCTTTCTGTCTTTCAGAACGTTGCGAACAGCATATATTTGTGCGGTCTTCAATCAAGATGCTGTTGGCAGCAGCGCTGGTCGTGTGCTCTTCCTTATCATGAATGACTCGTAGCAACAAGCTCGCACCCAAACCCTTCGAAGGCTTCTATAGTGTCACCAAATGCTTTCATATGCTTTTTTTACTTCACCACTTTCTAGATGTGTTTCCCAGCCCCTTCCTTGTAGCAGCTAGCAGTATGTAAAAGTGCACTGCCTAGAGTTGCACAACACTGCACTGCCTACATGAGCAACCCAGGTCAAGCAGTTAACGTTTATTCGACAGAGCATAATTTTTTTTTTGTCGTTTTACCATAGATGGCACGGCAGAGGAAAATTAGTGTCATTGAATAGGAAATGGACCAAGATGCCTTCAGAATCATTGTGTCTCTCGCTTACGCCCTCCCATTATACCTATGAAGAATCCAATAGTCGGAATATTTTGAACTCACTGTTTCAATCGTTAATGCCAACGAATTCAAAACCGGCCTTGCTAACAGCTTGCTCTAACCCTGCTGTGCTGCTAAAATGCATATTATTTTTTTTATACCACCCACTCCTCTCTGTAATGCCTTGGCCATGAGAGAAAATAAATGAATAGAAATAATATGAAAGGCTGGAGCACCTATTTATTTATTTATTTATTTATATTACCTACTTTAAAGGCCTAGTGGGCACAACAGAGAGGAGTGGTGAATATATCCAATATTTGCAATACAGGACAACAAGAGAAAATCAAACTATAAGGCACTTTGAACGGCTGTCTTTAGGTTCGTGGTGTCGCGAACTGAGACTGTGGACGCGGGAAGGAAGTTCCATTCATTGGCGGTTCTTGGCAAACCGTAATAATGGATGAATCATGTCATCGACATACTATGGTAGTTGTTTCTATCGTGGTCATTTCGTGCTGTCGTCATTCGCCGACATGAGTCATTCACACAACCGGTCGCCGTAAACAAACACGTGGATCCATCTGGTAATGTTGTGCGGGACTCCAAATGGATGCACCGCCAGCTCATATTATATTAATGCGTCGTATTATATTGACTGACACAGTGGGTTCAATTTGGACCGTTTGTCATGTCGAACCTTTAGCTTGCGGGCCCCAATCTAAATA
Organism: Dermacentor andersoni; assembly: GCF_023375885.2. Classification (NCBI taxonomy): domain Eukaryota; kingdom Metazoa; phylum Arthropoda; class Arachnida; order Ixodida; family Ixodidae; genus Dermacentor; species Dermacentor andersoni. The sequence continues at coordinate 21,580,720 of NC_092824.1, read as the reverse complement.
GTTGGAAAATCGGTAAATATTTTTTTGACAAACCACTGCACCGAATTTGATGATTAACCGATTTAGTGGACGCGTCATGGAACGGGTTTAAAGGACAGCAGTTTTCCCCTTTCACTCCCGCGCAGCACAAATCGCTGCAGCAGTGCGCTGCCAGTCCCTCCGCTCTATACCGTTTTCAAAGCAAAATGGTCTCTTACTGTGTAGCTTTTGTATTGTTTCGGGTTATAAAGCTTCAGAGGCGCCCTTTATCACAGAAAATTTGTATGTTTTAAGTGATTACTTGTGTTTTATCGCCGTTATCTTGCCTTACCAAAAAAGAACCAAAATGGCCTCCTCTTTAGGTACAAACGATATTCGTTATTTTTGGTGATCCTGGTTTTGGTATAAATTATTATAAATTACATCCGAAGCCGCTATGACGGTGTTTGGTGCGCAAAACAATGAAGTGTTTGGGTGCGAACACAACGCGTTATTTGGCATATCTTGCCACCGCCCTATTCTCTTTCTTCCTGTGTCCATTTCTACATTCGAGAGGGCGCAGGTATCCACCGCACCGATCCCTGATGCGACGAGCACGCATTTCCTGCTGGCGACCACGGCTTCAACGTCGAGCACGGACACGAACATACGCTTATCGCCATCATTAGTCCTTCCCTCTCTTCCGTTCCTCAAACGAAGACCGGCATTCCCATCGCCATCTTCATGGCCTGAGGACGACGACAACTTCCGGTCCACCTGGAACGGCGCGATCATTCAGCCCGCTTCCTGTCGCCTTTTCCACAGGCGTTGAAAGCCACGCACGCTGCGACCAAAGAACCCAATAATAGCGCCCGATAATAACGCGCCCATAAAAGGATGCGACCCGCAAACGACCGCCACGCACCGACGCCGGTTCCTGACATGGCCGGCTCGTTCCCGCTTCTCCTGGCGCGTTCCGTACGCGTTGGCGCATCTCCTGTTTTCTAACGCTAGTGGAGGGGGCCGGGGAGTGTTGAAAATGAGGATGTGCTCCGCATTGCCATTCGTCGTGCAGATGGTTATATCGTGGAAGTGGTCCTCGTCGTCTGCCGGAGATAAGTCGGGCACATGAGACCCTTTTGAATCCCTACATCCTATCTGTGAGAGCCAGGGCTACGGTCTCTTTGCAGTTTTAAGAGCACACCCGCACAGCCCGGCCGATGCGGAAGATTCAGAGCTAGCAACCCAGTCGCCTCATAGAGCCGTGAAGTAAACGTCATCTTTCAGATGACTCTTCCCCGTGATATGGGGTTCTTACGTTTAAACAGGTCGTCGGGTGCATTGGAATATGAGGAATCCTATGATGCAGAATCCGAGAAGATGCGATGGCTGGTGGCGTTAGCATGCTTCTCGGGACTATATGTGGTCATTCATTGATTACCAATAGAGAACCAAGAGATTTTTCAGCAGATAACACACACACACGCACGCACACACACACACACACACACACACACACACACACACACACACACACACACACACACACGCACGCACGCCCACACACACACACACACACACACACACGCACACGCACGCACGCACGTACACGACGCCGCCCGGCAGGTAAGTACTCGGCAGCCGCATGAGCACGATCATTGCGGTGGCGACGAAGATTTTCGTTAAGATTTGGTGTGTGGCGTGGTGGAGGTTAGTGCCCCACAGATGCGCCCTACAGGCGTTCCGCGAATCTGTAATTATGAGGTATGCGTTAGGACTGTTGTTTAGGATGCGCGAGATGAACGATGCTATGGTCGCCTCTTCACCTCACGGAGTCAGCCGTTAAGGATACTGACTGATGATGTGATGGGGCATTTGTATGCTTTATATGTTTCTGGGAATTTGTATATCCTTACGCTTAGGTTTTGGACGACTGATCGGCCCCGGCGGCCACATTTTTCTTAGTATCCAGCAAGGTGGCCCTGACTTTATTTGTGGTAATTTCGGCCTCGAGGGGTGTTGGGCGTTCATGGTGATGGCGTACCCACAGTATTTGTCGCGAGGACCTTTTGGGATGCACCGGGCTGCTAGGTTCCGTAGAAGTCTGTCCTTTCCTCCTCCACATATGCATAGCAGCTGTTGTACTTGTTCGTTCTTGTGTGCTTTAATGTTCCTGGGGTCTATGAGTGCTCAGGGTGTTGCTCATGTCCTTCACAGTACTCTGGGAACCCGAGAGTTTGTCGCGCAGCCCTCCCCATTTATTTCACCTAAGCTGACGGACATATTCCAGCGCCTTCTGTGTAAATCTGGCAACGCGGAGTTTGAGCTTGCGGTTCAGCTTCCGTCTTCTCCGCGTCTTGGTTTCGCCTCTGCATGCTTTCGAAAAATGAAGAAGATGCCGATCAACGTCAGCGGTTTTCTGGGTCACTGGTATGTGTTTGGTGGCTTTGTCATGGTTTAATTGATGGACTTGAGCCAGGCGTAGTTTTTGGCTTCATCTACTTGGGTTCTGTTTTTACTGAACAGAGTCCGTTTCGTGATTGGAACTTTATGTTCTTGCACCCTAATGCGAGAACAGGCAGGTTGTTGCTTAAAATGCCGCGGTCACTTCCTAACGCCTTGCCATTATTTCCCCAGGTGCATGTTCTTCCCAATCCTCTAAAAAAATTGAGTTCCTGGCATGTGTCAAGAGATACAATCGTGCCTTCGAGCGTGGGTTGGGTTGGGTCTGTAAGTAAGGTAAATTGTAAGTGGCGCGTTAGGTCCCACAGCCTAGTGCCCTTCGGGGTATCGCTTAACTACCTCCATGCCTCAAAGGCCTCAAAGATTTCCCCCTCGCGCCATTCACTATATCTTCCAAATATTTCTCATTTTATGAGGCTTTTTGCATATTCACAAGTGGCGACCCGTGCGTCAGTTTGGCGTCCCTCACGCTATCAACAAAACAACTGGATAATCTGCCTGGCTAACGCTTAGCCTTCTTTTTTGTTTACTTATGTGAGCTTCAATAACGCCTTTATATGCTACTTCTACAAATAAAGCATTTGGTCGCTAGTCGGCGCTCCCTCCTGTGCTCTTTACTCGCTCGTCCTGTGTGTGTTTCTCTTTTATACCAAAGGTGCAGGATCGTGCACTGTTAACAGACCCTAAGCATTTTTGAAACAACATCTGGGCATGAATTAGGTGTACGAGTGCCGTCAAATTCTGGCTGAGACCCTATATTCATACGAAAGAAACTAAAATTAGAGAGAGATGCTTGCTGGTCATACCGGGCCGAGTCTCGTCGATGTTGAGTATAAACTTAAATATTGCATGTCCAGGAAGCTCTTCCAAGCGTGGTTACAAGGCATACCAAGTAATTGTCTCTTACGGATTTTAGAGCCAAGGGCCGTTTTTGTTACAATATTGACTCGAACTTTTGATTAGAAAAAGCTCGGCATAACAGTACCACAGTGTGGCATAGTGCCTTTCGCGAATGTCCCATGCTTTGTTTTATGCAGCTTTCGGAGTTGCATCTTGTATATTTGTTAACAAGAAAATCAAACCGGACAGCACTTCTAGATGGAACGAATTCACTTTGAATCACGCAATTTAGCTGATTTTAGAAAGGTACCCGCCCAAATTTTTAAGACAAGAATGAAATTTCGGCAGAATTCATCTCACGATGACTGTCGATGGTAATGCAATTAGCATTCTAGCCATGTAGCCGCGTGCCGTAGTGACGAAGTCACGCTTATTTAATAACTGAAGTTGTCATTCTAAGGTTTTCTTTGCCGCGGCTATATGTGATATATTCGGGTGTCCTTCCATGTTGCTATGACGCATCACTGCTCAGGTCGCCTACGAGCAAAGTGGCAGGACGATGGCTCTATGGCGCCGTCGCACTGACGAGAATAGAATGACGAAGAAATCATGTCGATGGAATGAGAACGGGAGTATGACGACGACGGCATCGCGACAATGAGATGGCGATTTGGAAGCTGGAATGACGAGGATAGCACGACCTGCACAGCAAGACGACAACTCTGTGACAACGGATTCATGATAGCTGTTCTCTGACGACTCAATGACGACCATAGTACAACGGCAGCATTATCACCATTCAATGGGGATGGCATAATTATGATAGAATGACGCACGATTGATGTCGACGGAAAAAATCAGATGCTGTGTCAACGATGGCTTGACGACAATGAGACGACCATACAGAATGGTGACTATGGTAAAACGACAACGTGACGATAGCTTTCTAAAACTCACCTTGTTTTATTTGATTGTATTTATTTAACAGATATTGCGGACACGTGGTGCAAGCAGGGAAGGCTACATATGGCACATATAATGAAAATAGCATTGACAAAACAAACAAATCCATAAAATTACAAGATTAGGATATGGATTGAATTATACACTTCCATTCAGTTACAGTTCAACGTTAAAAAGAAAGCTTATTTGCGTTCGTTCTTTCATTGTAAGGGGTTAATGCATTATGTTTTCGGTCTCGTGTAGTTCTGGATGGTAACTGCGATAAATATTCAAATGGGGCAAGGGATAAATTGATAGTGTGAAGTAGTTCAAGGATTTCAAGTCTCTCTTTCTTTCTTTTAAGTTCGAGTGGTTCAATGCTGTCAATTTTCATAACTTCAGTGGGGATCAGATTTTTAAAATATGTTGAATGCAAATCTGACTGCTTTCCTCTGAATTCTCAGACAACTGTTCTCTAAACAAGACTATTGATATCAGTTTTTGTGTACGGAGCCGAAACTAAACACACATATTCCAGCTTAGGTCTAATTAGGGAGAGGCCGCATAGCATTTCGACGTTAGAAAGGACTTTCTTAAGTTTATGTGTCAAAAGGCATAATTTTCTGCAGCTGAAGTGAGAGTGTTAGTTGTGTAATCGTTTCATGATAGGTGTATTTTTAAGGGCAACTCGTGGGTGTTTATAAGTGGTTACTTCATGAAGAGGCGCTTAATATAACATAGCTATAAAGCAGGGGTGATTCCCTATGTGTAATTCGCAGTAGTACGCCTTTACCTTTATTTAGTGGGATTCTCCATTACCTGAACACTGCAAGAATGCTATCTAAGCTACAACATAAACTAGTTTGACCATGGATGGAAATAATATCTTTAGCGAGTGCTCAATCAATGGAAAATAATCGCATTTGTGCACCACTTTTACTCGTGTTAACTACATCATTAATATGTAAAACAAAAGGACAAGGACCGAGGACCCTGCCCTGGCGAACCCCCAATGTTAGCGGAAGGCTGTGCTATTTTTCGCCATTCATTTCAACGAATTGTTTCTGGTAAGATAAATAAGGAGAAACCGAAGAGATAAACGTCTGAGTGCTTCCTGCATATTTAAGTTATAGAATTAATTTATCATGCGGTACAGTATCGAATACTTTACGCAAGTCAAGGAAAATTATGTCTATCTGTCCGTTATTTTCAAGGGTTGATGCAAAGGAATGAACTACAGTGACCACCTGTGTGGCGGTCGCATGCGCTCTTCGGAACCCGTGCTGAAAATTATTTAAAATGGAATGTCTTTCTAGATATTTGGTTATGCTTTTTGCCATGATATTTTGGATGAGTTTGCAGCATGATGACGTTAAAGAAATGGGACGGTAATTTTCAACAAGTACACGGTCTCTCTATCTAAGAACTGGTGCAATTCGTACTGTCTTCCAATCACTCGGTAATTGAGACCACAATCCCCCTTTTTATGAATTGGTGCAATTCAGGCTGTACTACAATCACTCAGTAATTCAGCCGACAATCTCTTTTTAAGCATTGGTCCAATTCGGGCTGTCCTCCAATCACTCGGTAATTAAGACGAGAATCTCCATTTTTTATGAATTGATTGAATTCGGGCTGCCCTCCAATCACTCGGTAATTCAGACGACAATCTCCCTTTCTATAAATTGCTGCGATTCGGGCTGTCCTATAATAAATCGGTATTCCAGTCCACAATATTGAAGCTTGGAATATTACAACAAGGAACTTTGATAAGGTTACAGCATATATACGAAGAAACAAGTTAGGGATATTGTGAGGCCTACTTGAATTTTTGGTTTTAGGTTCAGCACTATAGAGAGCACGCCAGCATATGATAAATAAATTACATCAAATGGTTCGTACACTGTGCAGTTACGTGCTCAATCACTGAAATTCGAGAAGACACTGTGAACGAAGAACATATTAAAGCGATCAATAAGTTTTACCTTCTCCGTAATCATCTGTCCATTTATTCTCATTTGGGATATTGGTTTCTTTTTCTCGGCAATGTAATTCAAAAATTTACTTGGATCGTTATTAATAAAATTAGGCAGTGATCAGTTAAAATAATATTCTTTGAACTTCGCACGGCAAGTGCTAGCTTGCCGGGCACTTCAGATATCAAGCTTAGCTGCGCACGGGCCTTCTTTAATTTCTTAATTTTGCGTTTCATAAGAATGACATTGCGATTGATCCATTGTGTTTGCTTATTAACTAGTTCTTTCTGATTTTATATAAATTTATCAAGACAAAAGCGGGTTCAAAATAAGTTAGCACTATTTTCGTCAAAATCTGTCTGGCGATTTTCCGAGTTTTTAATGACGCATGCGTCGTTAGTGCGAGAACAGTTTTTGACAAAACGGACAAATTATTTTTCCAGTCTCACATCAGGAACCAAGTAGTAAGGAAACATAAACGAGATAGTTGTGAGATAGCCCCTGCTTGATCAGCACCGTGAATTAAGCGAATTTGCGAGTAAGGAAAGCAGGGTCCAAAACTGAAGATGAAGGACCTTTTACGCGTGTCGGCTCAAGAACAAATCGTCTGAAATCATGTGTTAACGTTATATCAAACAGTACATTATTATCCTGACTCTAATGTGGCCCCAGGTGAATGCGCAATGAGTCTACTCCGGGCAAATTAAAATCACCTACAGGAATAATGTTACTGTTTAAATATTTATTCATTAAAAGCAGCAGTAATTCATGCGAAAATTCAGGAGGGGCGTTAGTAGGTGTGTACGTTGCGAATGGAACGAGGGTATAACTGTAAAGAGGTACTTAAATAAACAAACATATTGCAGCGTAGCTATCATGTCTAAAACGAAACCTTCAATCTCACTTTTAATTAGGATCGCCACACCTCCTCCTTTAGAGGACTTATCCACGCGATAAACATTCCAGGAGGGAAGAAAGATGTCTTGGTAATATCCTCGCGAAGCCAAGTTTCAGTAATAACAATAATGTGCGGGTCGTGTTGAAGCAACCGTATTTCTAGGGAGTCTGTTTCATTTACAAGATTTCTAGCATTAACATAAATGAATCGTATTTGTTTCATTAAGGCTCATATATTCACCATTGTATTTGCCGAGGTCGACTAGCTGCAATCTGTACCCGTTTGTTTTGCGAATCGCCCCCAAAGAAAACATTCTTGTCCAATGTGAGCTTGTCGTGTAGAAGTGTGACATTCTTTCCTTAATGTTTATCGTTTCTTGCAATTTCGCCCTGAAGCTTGCGCTTCTTTAAGGTAGATTGCGAGTACTCATTCTGGATAAAAATAATAGTTCACTTCAGATTTTTTTTGTAGTATTTCTTTCTTTTCGTAAAATTTTGAACACAGTATTGCCGGTCGTTTATCACATTGCCTTCCTAATCTCTGAATACGTCCAACAGAACCACACTGCGCATTCAATTTTTCATTCAATGTATCCTCAACAACTTCATAATTGATTGTGTTTTCGGTCTCATTTGGAATTTCAAGTAACTCAGGGATGATGAGATTGTAAAGTCAGCTTCGATTCTCAAGGTCTGTTAGCTTTTTAGCCTCGCAAGTGATCCTATCTTGAATAGAATGTAAACTTTGGGTCTTTGCTACCGGGGTGTCTAGTGTCTCCGTGATATGTGTCTGCATATGGTTAAACATGCTGCACAGGTCCAGAACCAGCTTGTCAGTTGTCAAGAAATGCGTTTGCAATTCTTCGTTTTCCCTACGAAGATCAGCCTGCACCTCTAATAACTGTTTTGGCATTTCGGCCAGTGTAGGGCCGGAATTCACTTCAACGTCACCTGCAAAGTAGAACTTTACACAAAATGGAACACTGAATAAAGGGAAAATCAGACATCCACCCGTTCGTAGCAATTGCTACAAAGGAAACCCATACGGGTTCCTCGAAAGAAAAGCCTTTCCCTTTATTCATTACTTCCCTCCACCTTGCGGGTTTCCGCAGAACTACTACGTCAAAATGGAACACTCATAAGCCATAGCAAGGCATCGCTATGGGCACGGCAGCACTATAATACCACAATAATCGCTACGCAAGGAGCTCCTACCGGAACGAACCTGCACAACGAAGAACACGACTTCCGTCAGTGCCATGACAGTTCCTGGTTTGCCGTGCTCAAAAAAGGAAAATCCCTGTGCCACTTATTTTATGCGGGCGACCAGAGATGAGATCCAAGCGCCGCGCTCAAAAGGGGTCGCTACGAGCAGTGTTGCGTATGGAGATGTCAGTGAGATATTAGTAGCCATATCACCGCTGAATACAAATATGCGTACATTGCAGTATCGCTTGCCGAGGCGTTCATGAACTATAGTTGATACCACGGCAAACTAAAAAGATTATGGGGTTTCACGTGCCAAAACCACTTTCTGATTGTGACGCACGCCGTAGTGGGGAACTCAGGAAATTGGGACCAACTAGGTTCTTTAACGTGCACCTAAATTTAAGTACACGGGTGTTCTCGCATTTCGCCCCCCCCCCCCCCCCCCCCCCACCGATCTGCGGCCACCATGGCCGGCATTCAATCCCCCGACCTACCATGGCGAATCCAAGAAGGCCCTGCACAATGAAGAACGCGGCTTTTGTCAGTGCCCACAGAAAGAAAAACCCTTTGACACTTATGTTATGCGGGCGACCACCAATGACGTCACAGCGCCGCCCTAAAAAGGGGTCGCTAGGGGCTGGATTGCGTCTGGCGATGACGAAGAGATAGGAGGCACCATGCCACCGCGGAAAGTACATACGTGTACATCGCTGAACGGTTGTTCGCCGAGGCGTTCATGAACTGTAGTTGATACCACAGCGAATCCAAGTCGGCCCTGCACAACGAAGAACATGGTTTCCGCCAGTGCCATAGCAGTTCTGTGTCCGCCGTACCGTGGGTAAATCTTAGAAGTTAAATATCAATGCTCAAGACGTGTAATGCAAAGATGTGGGATGGTTTGCCACGTGCGGCAAGCGGTTTTTCATCGACCTTCACTACCCTAATTTATAATCTTTAATTCAATTAGTAAACACAAGTAGTTACCCTTTGTTGTCCTTTTAGTGTGTTTGTTTGTTGGCTTCTCACGAAATATAGTTAGACAATGTAACTCACGTTTGTAAGCTGTATTTACAGGATTCGTAAGAAAGCTTCTCTGCATTCCTGCGGCCTCGTGCTTCTTCCAGGGATTGTATTCTATTTTGCCACAGAAGACACACAAGAGTGCGCCGCAGCATAGAAATTCTTTCTGAATTATCGATTTTTTAATCGACAAGAACTATAAGGACCCTCATGTCAGTGCAAGGTCTTCCGCGTAAAAGACAGACCTCCTTGCATCCGCCATGAACCATACTTCTGACAAGATTTCCGCAGTGATGGTCTGTAGCGTGTTCTTGGCAGCCTCACTAATACTTGATTGGTGTATTCCCACTAGACGTGCGTACGTCTGGCCAGACGAGCAGGCCGAAGCCTGCAGCTCCTCGACAACATCACCATCTAGGCGATAGTTAAACCTGCGTATCTAATGGTCGGTCACTCAATAAGAATCACTTGCACTTAAGGAATAGAAGGAATACACAATGTCTTCCCACCTATGGCTCTGGCACTGACTACTCGGAGCTCCAAGGGAGAGTGAATTTATTTGCGCATAATAAAATTGTTAGCGTGGCCGCATACTGTTGTTGACCCCTTACGGCACGTACGCGACATCACTCTGGCAAATTTTCGAGCAGCCACCTCGAGCTAAGCAAGGGACAGCTGCTCAATCGCTCACGGCGGCAACACCATCCTCATGCTCTTATCCACTTTCACAGAGCCATCGTGTCCCCAACGAAACCCCGTGCGCGCCTGTGTGGTTCTCGCCTTTTGTCAGGAGATTGGATAAGAAGATCTGTCAAGGTAGGCAATGCGATTCGCTTTGAAATCAATATCTCACCTCGTATAATTATGTAGAGCATTTCACTGAGCGGTTCAGAAAACGCAAAAGGTGACCGCCCGATGTTTGCGTCAGCGGTTACGCAAATTTGACGTTAGGAGAATGCAATCAAAGGAGCTTGGAATACTTTTAGGTTATAGGCCTCTTGAATGCGCATCTACGAGGTGATGGCAGCAGTACAGTGCGGAAGAACTGGTTTAGCATTCAATCTGCAAGCCACTTCGTAGCTGATTAGCGATGCCCCATTCATCGATTCAGCGCAGTTGTCTTGCAGTGACTCACTCCCGTCCCCATGGAAACAGAGTGTGACAGGATGTATTTCCCCAAGCTTATGTCGTCGCCGAGGTTTTCGCGTCGAAACATGAAACCCGGCGTATGCGCCCGAAACAAGGAAGCCGTGCAACAAGGCGGCGTCTTTTAATATGGTTTGTAGCAGAAGACACGATTTCGATGGACAGCTTTTGGCATTTGATATGGGCGGTGATAAAAAAGAAACGTGTGAAATCAGATTACATTTACAGGCATATGATGCAAGCTGCAGCGGTAATGACAAGGGTACTTAAATGTAGTGTAGGAGAGGCACTCATCCTGCACGATACAGAAATTTGGCTGACAGTCACAATTATGTAGTCAAGAAAGAAAGAAAGAAAGAAAGATCGGAAAGGCGGAGGCGGCAAGAAGAAAATATGTTCAATCATACAACAGAATGATATCGATAAAGGAAGTGAACACTCTTGTTTGACGTAGAAACCTAAATGAAATGCCACAGCATATATACATATATACATATATATATATATATATATATATATATATATATATATATATATATATATATATATATATTATATATATATTAGTGTGTGTGCGTGTCTGCGTGTGTGTGTGCTTGTCTGCGTGCGCGTGTGTGTGTCGGCGTGTGCGTGTCTGCGCGTGTGCGTGTGTGCGCGTGTCCGTGTCTGTGTGTGCGTGTGCGTGTCTGCGCGTGTGCGTGTCTGCGCGTGTGCGTGTCTGCGCGTGTGCGTGTGTGCGCGTGTCCGTGTCTGTGTGTGCGTGTGCGTGTGCGCGTGTGCGCGTGTGCGCGTGTGCGCGTGTGTGTGCGCGTGTGCGTGAGTGTGTGTGTGCGTGTGCGTGCGTGCGTGCGTGTGTGTGCGTGTGTGTGTGTGTGTCACCTGGAAGTGCAGATATCGCACTTGGTGGTGAGGGTGGTGCCCTTCGATTTTCACTAAACGAGACACACATGCATTATAACGGAAGATAGTTGTCTGTTTAACGAAACCTAACGTGAGCGCAAACATCAAGAAGAGAAATCTAAAGGGAGATTTATGAATATTCGAGCTTCCGAAAGCGAATGACATGTTCATTGCTTTTGAATTCGCATTCAGATTCAGTTCAAGAGTGACCTATTCAAGCTGTCTGAATGTTTATTACTGCACATATAGGAGGGGAGCAAAGCGCATTAGAGTATATAGGGGAAAATACGATACAGAAACTTCGCGATTGTATTATTATTATCTTTTTTTGCACGAAAGCTGCTACTATTGACCCAAGGATAATGTTCCCGAACAAATGCATCGAGGAGGTAACTTCAGCTCGTCATTTTCGTGCTTCTGAAATTGATGTCTTGCCTTCAACCAGCCTACGAATTTACTAGGATTAGGTTAATCTACGCAATGTCTAGCCAATACGTCAGCAAGTTGGCTTCTCTTTAAAGCAGTGCATCGAACTGCAGAATTACACTTAGCTTCTTCACCGAGCATAACACTCGAACCGGATAAAGTGAAAAAACTGTTAACTTCCTTGATTGCTGTCACTGTTACGGTGTACTAGATTCAGTCATGCTTAAGTTGCTTCTTTACAATCTCTTCAGTTTCCCGTACGTCGAATTGTGAACGGAATCACATCAAAGAAATAATGTAAACAAGCGTTTGTTACAAAATGTTGCAAAACGCGCATACAACGATACATTTATATTTCATATTATTTTGAAACAGGATACCCCCCATTTCGATATTCGTTTCCATTATTAGAATGTTCCTTTTTCGTTATATTCGATTCCATTCGTAAATATCTCTATTTGGGCCCTCTATTTTAAACACCAGCAAACCATCAAGAGCGATTTCCAGAAAATAGCCAATGAGGACAGCTGGGCTAATTGGCTGAAGGCTGGGAAAAAGCATAACCCCAATAAAGTACGATGAACGAAAAGAAAGAGAGCGCCCTGGTCTTAGAACGACAGAAAGCTGAGCTAGTTGGTAAGGATTCATAATGCAAAAAGAAAGGTGAGGCGTGCAGACAGGAGACAAGAGTAGAGAAGTGGACAACACGAACGCCGTACGAAGTCTACAGAGCGCTCCGTACAAATTGATAATTATCTTGCGTCCCTGGTCTGTCATCGCGCTTATGCTTGTGGGAACTTCCGAACTGGCCATATTCTGCCATGGTGAGATTAATTACAGGCGCAGAACACTTGCACCGTATTGTGACTCGGGAAAACAGAGAGCCGTATGGCACCTTCAGTGGGACGCAGGAAACGCCGGCATTAAGAAAAATTACCGATTTTCTTCAGCTCACGCTGTCAGCACACAATGGACAGACTCTTCACACTGAAAATGAAATGAGCGTACTTCCGTCGCAGTCTCTAGTGCATTTGAATATTTACGGGACTAGGCTGTTTTTTTTTTACCTCGACATTCATTCCTCGTATTATGTATAATAATGTTCCAGCAGACATCGTCATGATGACCATTGTCCTCATCACCGTTGTCAGCCTAGTTTCCGTACTGTTAAAAACAAAATCAAGTGGAAAGATGTGCCTCAGTGAGCGGCCTGTCGCCTTTTCTATTAATTTTCTGACCCTACCTCGAATAAAATCCGTACAGCTGGCTTACCCTTTAAAAAAAGCACTGAAAGGCAAAGCACGCTTTACAGTGGTCGCTTTCCAAACATTGTTGTCGCTTGTGTCTCCTGCGTTGAATCATTCTTCAAGCGGGTCAGCTGGAGATCTCTATATCGCTGAATGTGGCACACTCTGCACATGATGTCGAAACAGCAGAGCCAGT